>NW_027506915.1:962540-1025562 GCF_052324685.1 Brachyhypopomus gauderio | reverse complement strand
TCTATATTACTGGATTGGTGTATTGTCTGTACCATTGGTCTATATTACTGGATTGGTGTATTGTCTGTACCATTGGTCTATATTACTGGATTGGTGTATTGTCTGTACCATTGGTCTATATTACTGGATTGGTGTATTGTCTGTACCATTGATCTATATTACTGGATTGGTGTATTGTCTGTACCATTGGTCTATATTACTGGATTGGTGTATTGTCTGTACCATTGGTCTATATTACTGGATTGGTGTATTGTCTGTACCATTGATCTATATTACTGGATTGGTGTATTGTCTGTACCATTGATCTATATTACTGGACGTCCCCTGTTGCCGCTATAGCTAGTGCTGCGCCGCCCTCAGAGCCATTACTATACATTGAGACATGTCAGCAAAGCAGTGTAGTTCATATGTGGGATGTCAACCCAGTACAGTCAGAGACATTTCGCACAGTCAGTACAGTGAGTACAGTCAGAGACAGTACAGTCAGTAGAATATAAGGTCCCACATATGCTGATCGTAGCTTTAAAGTAATAAAGAAACTAACTCCCCAAAGGAAGCATGTGTCACGTTGAGGACCCCGGCCCCTCCCTTTTGGGCGTGTGTTTACGTAGTCTACGTGCATCGTCTGCGTCTGTGAATATTCCGTGGTGATAGCTATGTCATGTGATAATCCGTCTCACCTGTGAATCGTCTCGTAATCACGTGGGGTTAATGTGGTTTGTCTATTTAATGTGCGCTCGCGCAGTGTCCTGTGCTCGTTGTTGTCTAGAGTTTACACGTCTCTGTGTAAAGTGTCAGATGTTCCTCGTGCGCTATTGCGCAATCTGTGTTATACATTAAAAGTGACGTCTCTGCAAGGATTCTGTGTCTCGTCCTTCGCTCCACCCCGATCGTCACAGAACGACGAGCCGTTTGAGACACCTAGTAAGCATGCCGGGCTACACCACCCGGCCGAAGAAGGGTCAACGCCACAGCAAGCGGCATCACCGGGCTGCTTCCTCACCCCTGCGCCGCGAAGTCACGCCGACACAGGAAGAATTGGAGCAGGACCCGGTGTGCGCAGCCCAGCTGTCTGCGGCGCGGACGTGCACAAGCCCCGAGATGGCGGAGATGTTCCGCGAGGGTGCGGTAAGGATTTGGAGGCATAGACATTCCTCTCCTTCCCGCGCCCTCTCGCCTCCGAGGGCAAGCGCGTTCGAGATCAGCGCCACGGACTCCACCCCGGAGACAGAATTCGGGGAGGACTCCGAAGAGGAGGAAGAAGAGGAATACCCTCCGTCCATTTACTCTGCTCCCACGGTGGACTATGTTGGGGAGGGGGAGGAAGAAGAGGAATACCCTCCGTCCATATACTCCGCTCCTACCATTGACTATGGTGGGGAAGGGGAGGAGGAGGAGTACCCTCCCTCCGTCTACGACGAAACCACCGTAGACTACGGTGAGGAGGAGGAGGAGGAGCCGGAATCGGAGGAGGAGGACTACCTTCCCCCGCCTGTGGGTCTCTCTCCCGCGGGACAGGAGCTCGACAGGTCCACCGTGGATTACGGTGCGGAGGACTATTCCCCGTCAGTGGTTTCAGGGGTGTACGATAGTGACCCCTACACGGAGGATGAGGAGGAGAGCCTTCCCTCCTCCGCGGGAACTGTCAAAGGGAGGAGCACTCCTGGGGAGACCGCGTCCTCCGGACCTTCCAGGGCCAGCCCCATGGACTATTCCCGGGGTGAGAGCCCGGCTCAGTCCATGGAAGGGGTTCTGGAGGGCGAGGAGGAGCCGATGGACTATGGGGAGGAGCTCCCTCGCGCTGCGCCTGGCAGGCCCGCCAGCTACGCTGCCTCGGACACGTCCGCCAGCCGCGCGGCACCCGGCGCGTTCGCCCGCCGCGATGCGCCCGGCGCGTCCGCCCGCCGCGCTGCGCCTGGTGGGGGGTTTGCGGCAGGGGCAGGAGGGGGACTGCCCAACGCAGCGCCAGCAGCACCAGATCTATCTCCCCTACTTGCTCTCCTCCTGGCGCGCAGCCTGGCGCCCATGTCGTGTGTGTGTGTTCCCGTGTTTGTCAGTCTTCCCCTTTGTGTACCAAACCCGTTTTTCCCTCTTGTGCCACTGTGTGTGAACGTGCCTGTGTGTGTGTTTGTGAATATGCCGTTTAATGTGTTTAACGTCTTTTCCCCCGTCTTCCCAGGGAGGGTGTGCTAGGCGATTCGTGATGGACGCTCCGCCAAGGGCAGTCACCTCCCAGACGCAGGACTGAGCGCGTCGGATCCGCCCATCGTCGTGGGTTCGGGGCACTCGGTCCTGTTGGCACCCCGGGACGGGTAGTGCCCTTGGAGGGGGCGTCTGTCACGTTGAGGACCCCGGCCCCTCCCTTTTGGGCGTGTGTTTACGTAGTCTACGTGCATCGTCTGCGTCTGTGGATATTCCGTGGTGATAGCTATGTCATGTGATAATTCGTCTCACCTGTGAATCGTCTCGTAATCACATGGGGTTAATGTGGTTTGTCTATTTAATGTGCGCTCGCGCAGTGTCCTGTGCTCGTCGTTGTCTAGAGTCTACACGTCTCTGTGTAAAGTGTCAGATGTTCCTCGTGTGCTATTGCGCAATCTATGTGTTATACATTAAAAGTGACGTCTGCAAGGATTCTGTGTCTCGTCCTTCGCTCCACCCCGATCGTCACAGCATGACTGAGAGTGAGAAGCAGAAACATCCAAACCCATCTCAGTAGTGTGGCTGTCAATGTAAGAGTATATGAAAACATTTAAATAAATGTAAATATAGAAACTATGTAAAAATTAGTCTTTTTTTTATTTTATTTTAATTAGAATTTTTAGTTTTGAATTTTCAATTTTTCAAAATGACAATTTAACAGTTTATTTTTTCAGTGATTAGACTGCATTCTGCGTGTAAGCTGGTGAACGCTTTTATACAGTAGAGATTATGTATTAAATATGGCAGTCTTTTATTGAATCAATATGCGACGCAATCAGTCTCATATATAACTAAACAGAGACACTTCTCCTGACTAGCTGACAGTATAAAGTACACCAGAGGCAAGCAAAAAACAGACAGACAGACTTAACTACTCTAGAGAGACTCTTTCTTTTATAGACTTCTTAAGCTAAAGCAGATCTGCACTGAAGAAAGAAAGGGTGAAGGAGACCAGGTATGGTTTGTGTTAAAAATAAAAACACCATTATTGGGATCATTGTGAAGATTTTGTCCATTGCATTTTAACCCTTAGAGAATCAATATGCTTTCTAATATGTTAAATATGTAAAGCAAAAAAAATAATATGCGCCACGTTTGGCCTACATTTTGTTTACTTTGCAGGTGCGGCACAGCCCAGAGCAGGCGCGTCACAGAACAGAGCAGGAACAGCACAGAACAGCAGGAGCACTAGCTCACAGTACAAATCAATCTGGCCATTATGTTGAGGTGAGTAACTCTCCCTGCTGCACCACTACACTGGATCTTCGGGATCTGCCACCTCCTGAATCCCTCTTCACTGTTTGTGTTTTCCAAGATTAAGTGCTAATTCACAGATATCATTGTCATGATTCAACATAACAGAGAAGTCTGATCCCTTTTTGAAATGGCTTTGCACAGGGTGGCCGCGGGTCCTTAAAAAGTCTTAAATGGTATTAAATTTCATTTTTGTCAAATAAGGCCTTGAAAAGTCTTATTTTGTCTTAAATTTTCAACCAAAATGTCTTAAATTTGCGGAGCTAAATTTAGGGAGGAATAATTCCGTCAGACATGTGTTGGAATTTCGGGGGCGGAAATCGGTAGCCATGCAGTGCACAAATTCGCAGTATTGCTCGCAAGTATTTCGGGCTTAACGAACACCCATAGTTGTTGGACTGGCGGGATCGAATTTTCATGTGGGCTGTATGTACGTTAACGTCTGTTCGGAGAGATGGGGAAATGCAAATTTAGCCAGAAATGGTTGGAAGACCCAAAATATTCTTGGTGGCTCAGAGCTATCACAGATACCAGCGAGGCTCGTCAGCAGCAGCCTGCAATATCAATGTTTTGCCCTGCTGCTAGCGCTACTGCAACGGCCAGCAGTACAACAAGAGAACCCATTCAGTCGAGCTCTGCTCAACGCCGCTGCTGCTGGTCGTTTACCGTTTTTTTTTTTTTTTTACAGTGTGTACAAGATGCATTGAGTAGACTGCCACTGCAGGAAAAAGGGAAACCACTACTAGAGGAGGATCAGGAAAGAGTACTTCTGCTGGCAGACAGTGATGCCCCCTTGGTGACAGCTGATAAGGTAAGAAAAATCTGATAAAGATGCAGTTCTTTCCAAAGTAAGAGAGTATGTCTTTAGAGGGTGGCCACAGAAGGTGAAGGATCCTTCCTTTGGTCCCTATGCAAAACGGCAAGATGAACTGAGCATACAGGATGGATGTGTGTTATGGGGAGCCAGAGTAATTATTCCACCACAAGGAAGATTGGCTATAATAAAACAAGTACATCAGTCTCACCCAGGAATTTCACGGATGAAAGGGTTAGCCAGAAGTTATATCAGGTGGCCTAACCTGGATGCAGAGATCGAGACAATGGTGAAGTCATGTGCTATCTGTCAGGAGAATAGAAACATTCCCCCAGTTGCACAGTTACACCCATGGGAGTGGCCAGAGAAGCCATGGAGAAGGGTGCACGTGGATTATGCTGGACCTTGGATGGGGAAAATGTTCCTCATTCTCATAGATGCCCACATCAGCCACAACCATTGAGTGCTTAAGGAAGAGTTTTAGCCAACACACGCTGTATGCGGCTCTGCCAATACTTTGAAGGCTGAGGTAATATGGGCGCTAAGAACAGTTAAGAGTCACCAGTCATACAGATCGAACGAAGGAATTGACCCATTGTTTAAAACCATGTTCCCTGATTCTGCCTTCAAGCCTGGTTTATACTTTCGCGAGTGACGGTAGCGCGCAAACTTCGAAACGATATGTGGTAGTATAGAAACACTCCTCAAAAACAGGGGAACATTTACCTGATGAATTTTAATGTTGCTTTGTGTTCCAGGTATGAAAATTGCTGGAGTTTAGGCTAAAGTACTTGAAAATGCTTGAAATTGTAACTACTTCGTTTCACAACAAATATCTGTCTGACTGAACAGTTCTCTTGTATTACGTTAACAAATACGAGCCTCTTGTAATTCTAGGACGAAACATGAGAGAACGTGAAGACGTTAATATTGGGCGTTTTGAAAATAAACAACCATTAAATAATGTGATAAAAAGCGAATTATTTCGAATCATTACGAATATATGTATAAATATTTAAATTAAGTTTAACGTGCTGGGAAATATTGAAATGGACCTTGAAAGTGCCGTACAAGTGCTTTAATTCGACCTTGTGAAGGTGTATGAACCCTCAAACATGACTTTGTTCATCACGCTGAAGCGCGGCGCAAAGTTTTTACAAATTTCAAGAGGTGCACGACCTCGCGAATCGACAGCGCGCGAACCCCTCCCTACAAGATGGCCATGGTCAGAGCCCCATCCAAACCTTGAGTACTTTGAACCTCAAGTACGGCTTGGCTTAAAACGCCATGCTTAAAGTCCCACGGAAAACAAACTTCAAGACCTGTCCTGGCTCCGAGATAATGGAATGAGCTTCCATTGACTGTCCAGACAGCAGAGTCCTTAGCAGTCTTCAAATGTAAACTAAACACTCATCTGTAGAACAGATTAAATCTCTAGCACTTGTCATAGTTGTTTCCGTTGTATGATATAGTACCTATGTGAATTTGCATTTCTTGTAGGTATCCATTTTAATTCCTGTAGTTTAGCAATATTCAGCCTATGTTTTTGTGTACTTTTTGTGACGCTGGGCGACGACAGACGGACGAGACACAGAATCCGTTTTCTTGCGACAGACGTCACGTTTTATTCTACACACAGTGATTGCGCAATAGCGCACATTGAACAGTACACACACACAGCAACGTGTAGACATAGACAACGACGAGCACAGGACACTGCGCGAGCGCACATTAAATAGACAAACCACATTAACCCCACGTGATTACGAGACGATTCACAGGTGAGACGGTTATCACATGACATAGCCATCACCACGGAATATCCACAGACGCAGACGATGCACGTAGACTACGTAAACACACACCCAAAAGGGAGGGGCCGGGGTCCTCAACGTGACAGACGCCCCCTCCAAGGGCACTACCCGTCCCGGGGTGCCAACAGGACCGAGTGCCCTGAACCCACGACGATGGGCGGATCCGACGCGCTCAGTCCTGCGTCTGGGAGGTGACTGTTCAGCTATCAAATTACTCCTCAATCCACAACAGGTAAATCTCCAGCAGAGTTACTGTATGGCCGGAAGCTGAGATCTGTACTAGATCTTATTCATCCTGATTTCCGAAGACAGGTACAAAACAAGCAGCAGAAACAAAAAATGTACCATGATCAACATGCTCGGAAGAGGGATGTTCAGGTTGGTGAGGGAGTGTATACAAAAAATTTCGCTCCAGGTCCCACTTGGATACCAGGAACAGTGGAGAAGAGAATGGGTCCTGTGTCTTACAGTGTCACTCTGGGAAATGGAAAACTGGTGAGAAGACACATTGATCAAGTGAGACGCAGGTACTCTGATCCATCTCCAGTGAGAACAGGGATTCCTGATTCCATACCTGTGGAAGTCGTCACTCCAGCTACAACTCTTGAGAATACCAACATATCATCTTCAGAAGACAGAACAGTGACAAGCACACCGGGAGGAGAGTGTGTCTAATTCTTCTGTGGAGACTGAGCGACCAGAATTAAGATCACGAAGAAACCCCCAACGTACTTAAAGGACTATACTTAGTTTAGTACCGAGTTCCCCCAGCCACAGGACTAGAATGCGTCCTGAGACTCAAAGGGATGGAGGCAGTCTACCCAAAATACCTAGAACACAGTTCTAGAAAAAGAAGAAAAAATATATATATATATATAGTGACCACAGTGTATTTGAGAAAGGATAATTGTCAGGAATGTCACCTGATTGCGACTCTAGCTCAGCTGTTCCCCACCACCACACCCACATTCCTAACATACTTATACCCTTCCTTCCCACTTCCTAGACGCGAAGTATTGCCAACAATGTTGCGAACTGAGCGTTATAACCTTGTGCTGATCCTACTGTGTGCCGACCTCTGCTTATTCCCTAGACCACGTCTCCTGCCTAACCCTCGGATACCTAACGTACTCTGCCTACACATTACGACCCCGGACCGGATTGACCACCTCTACATTGCGACAAGAGCTATCCCTCATAACAGCCTAGCTTCTTTGTGCGCTACTGTTGTACAGAGCTGTCATAATAAAAGTCTTGAGTTTTTGCGTAAGGATCCCTCTCCGTGTCCTTCATACATTACAATAATTGGTCCCAACAAGATTTTTTCACATGGTTAAAAATAAAATGATTAAATAAAATGATAAAAAAAAAAACATAAAATGATTAAAAATGGTGTTGATGATAGTTCTGTTGATGAATGCATCTGTAACAAAAATCTTAGGGCTGAGTGTCAGGAGGTCAGAACAAGCACCAAACTGGTGGAGGAAAATCATTCACAAGTGGACCGAACCACCATGCAGTTATATGAAACTGTAGTATACACATATTAGACACTACACTGCAGAATACAGTGGGTTCCAGTATACAGTATATACTGAGTGTAGTATACAGTATGCAATATATACTGAGTGCAGTATGCAGTATATACTATGTGCAGTATGCGGTATATACTGAGAGCAGTATGCAGTATACAGAATATACTGAGTGCTGTATAGGATTTTTCAAACATACCTACATTTTCTGTGTAGGTGGTTACCAGAGGTGGGGACTCGAGTCACATGACTTGGACTCGAGTCAGACTCGAGTCATTAATATTAAGACTTTTGACTTGACTTGAAAAAATATTCAGAGACTTAGACTTGACTTGGACTTTTACACCAATAACTTGGGACTTGAATTGGACTTGAACCTGTTTACTTGCAAAGACTTGATTTTTTTTTACCCTAAATCTAAATTTTAAAACGCATATTAATATTTATAAAGTGCGCCCCATTAATTTCATTTTCGTCCTTCTGCCGCAGACCGGGGTTACACCAGATTCTGTGACCGTCGAGTTTTGTGACAACAGGGGGCGCTATTTCACAGTTTCTGTTCAGAGGCACAAACGCTTTACGAATGCTACGTAAACTACGCTGATGCACTTTCTTTACTCGTTTTGTTGGTGTCCACGAGCCAAAAAATGACAGATGTTTAAATTTACATTTATCGTCTCTTAATTACATAAATGTACTTAAACAAGATTTACCATCCCCTCACCATTGCAGCCAACAAAGAAATCATGAATGGGATGTACAGGTGAGCCTTTTTAACTGGGGTCACCAATTCTGACGGCAGCCATCAGAATATGTGACCCCACTGAATCTCCAGGTAACAATAGTACACCGTGACCCCACAATAACAGAAAACAATGAAAATATAACCCTAACCTTTTATTAGTCTATATTTAAACATTTTATCCAAATGTTTAGAATAACCATTCATATGACAGCATCTTGCTTACGATGAAGCTTGCTATTTTCGTGTAAAATGATGTAACGAAACATTCTTGTTTAAGTACATTTATGTAATTAAGAGAAGATAAAATGTAAATGATCTGTCATCTTTTGGCTGGCGGACACCAACAAAACGAGTAAAGAAACGCATCAGCGTAGCATTCGTAAAGCGCTGGTGCCTGTAAAAAAAAAGACTCGAAAGGACTTGAAATTCCAAGTTTCAGACTTGGGACTTGACTTGACGGTTGCCTGTCTTGACTCGAGACTTGACTTGAGTTGACTGTCTTTGCTTGAGACTTGACTCGGGACTTGAGGATAAAGACTTGGACTTACTTGAGACTTGCAAAACACTGACTTGGTCCCACCTCTGGTGGTTACCACCATCACAAAACAACACAAACAGGTAAAACAGGTAAAGGTGGATGAGGCCAGATGGGACAAGACTAAACCGAAAGTAAACAAGAAGAATCACCTTATGAACACAAGACTGACATACGACGGTGAGTTTATTTACGCGTGTACTAAGAAATGTTACAAATGTTACATTATGTACAAAATACATTGGTTAATGTTCTAATGATTAAGTGGCGTAAACCAGTCTGAATGTGTATGAAACGGTATGTGAGTCTTACTGCGAGATGACGAAATTGCCAAATTGAAAATGTAGATGTTATGTAGCTCCCTTTAGTGTCTATATTTTAACAGTTTTGCATTACACATAGAGATACACAGACCCACTGTAGGCTGATTCACTCCACTTTCCTTTATGGGAAAACTCCCAAACTATGCAGCTTCCACAAGCTCTCACTTTGCTTGGTGCCCTCTACTGAAGGATACTGTATAGATTACTGGTCAACAAGGTTCATACATAACAGTACACAACAGAGCACATTCTATATCTCTGACTTTAAATTACTTTCTTCTGGAGAATTTTAGCAAAACATTGGTTAAAAAAGAAAGAAAAGAATATATAGTTATATAAGTTGCCAAATGATGGCGCTAGTGTTATCACAAGTGTCAATCAAGTAAGCAATCAAGTATAAGGACAATACTGTACAGAATCTGAAAAGTGTCATGAACCACATGTCCTTTTCCTGTAGTGTTACTGGGCTTCTGTTAGAGAGAGACTCATCCTGCAGTGACATCAGGTTAATTATAATCAGTGTTTCAGTGTCCTGCTCCTCCTCTTTATGATGAACTGTTGACAGGGAGCAGAGAGCAGCATCTCCAGTGTCCAGCTGTGTGTGTGTGAAGAGGAACAACTCCATGATGGAGCCTCATAACTCCAGCAGTGGAGGAGGAACCTCTGACCCAAAGTGAGGAGCTTTACATCAGCACTTAATCTGAGGAAACAGGAAGAGGGAATATTCAGGATAAATGAGATGTAGTGAAGGATGTAATTACTCAACACTTTCCTCATCTTCATCAGGGTACAGAGAGCACTATCTCGAGCACACAGCCGTGAGTCTAAGAAGAGTCACTGGTCCAGGAAGAAGCCTCCTGCCCTCAGCAATGGACTTGTGACCTCTGTAGTGAGGTCACAAAAGTAAGTAACACATTTCACACTTAGAGATTTTTATTCTCCTATACTAAACTACTATAAAATATAAACAGGCTCCATAACACAATTCAACCATTCTCTCCCACACATTAATATATACACATAAACCCTCATTTGAATTATCATTTTTTGGTCAAGAAAAACTTTTAAAAAAAGTTTATTTGAAAACAGCAATCAACCCATAAAAACATTGAAATCTTAAAACAGTTGTGTGTTTGTCCAAGGACATGTGTATATTTCTTTAATAAATGCAAACTTAGAGTAGAGTGAGTGAGAAATACTTGACCACTAAAATGTTCAGTTCTATGTAGGAGTGTGTTCAGCTACACATAAGTGTGTGTAAAAATGTAAATGTATTTATGATTATATCTCTCAGGACTGAACCCCAGAGAGAAACACCTCCAATACCCAGCTGTGTGTCTATGAAGAGTGACTGGTCCATGGATTATCCTCCTGGATTCAGCAGTGGACCTGTGACCTCTAACCCACAGTGAGTGAAACATTACACACATACACACACATATTCTTTCATCAGGCTAAAAGTGCTTAAAATCTGTTTTCTCCACCATATACAATATTGACAATCTACAAAATTTCTCCAGTTTCCCCAGCATCATATTTTAGTTTTGGAGAAAATGACACAGACATTCAGGATAATCTATACACACACACACACACACACACACACACACACACACACACACACACACACACTTTCCTCTGTCTCTCTTTCTCTATCTACGTTATTAAACCTGTGGACCCTGTGGCAGCCAGGCTGCCCCTGTGTGTGCATGCAATAGCAGCTGCAGAAAAGGCACTGGTAGCATCCAGAGACATAGTGGGGTACGCCCAACTCACACTTTTGGTCAAATATGTTTGTACTGTCCTTCCAACTTTGCACTGTGCAGAGGAGGAACTGGCAGCAAGGTTCAACAGAGCACTTCTCGGTTGTCCACAGGTTTAATAATGTAGAAAGTGTGAAACAATAAAAAATATAACAAAATACTATTACAACATATACTATTGTAATCATACACGGTCCCTACAGTGTAACATTAGTACACTGTGCTGGTACCTTAATTCCGCAGTGGTCAGTGTGATTCTGGTCAGTCTCACTAGGAAGTCGCAGACGGATTCTCCATCTTCTTACAGGCAGCTATCTTGGCTGTGTTGACAGTGGCTGGGTATGCAGCTTCCAGCCTTGTGACCAGACACCTTATCATATCTCTGTAGGGCCCGTTTGGGCTTCCTGTCCGGCTGCTGGAGCTTCCCACTCGGGTTGGTAGAGTCGAACATCTCTTGGTGCACAGTCTTGGTCTATCTTGGTGAACTGGGGGTCAAGCTTGACCACCAGCAGGCGTCTCAGTTCAGACTGGGTCAGCCTGCTGAACTGAGTGAAGGCTGTGAGTTCTTCTCCGGAGCGTCGTCCTCCCATATCTGTTGATTTGCCCAAGCCCGCCGCCGCCAGTAACGGTGGACCATGATGACTCCAGCTACCTTGACCATTGGGAAGGTCGCTGCACACCCCAGTGTGACTAGTTCAAGCATCACATCCCTGTTCGCAGCTTCTTGTGTGCAATGCCACAGATGAAGCTGGTGGTGGGGTAGCGTTGGAAAGGTCAGAGTCAAAGTCAAATTTATTTATATAGCGCTTTTCACAACACACGTTGTCACAAAGCAGCTTTACAATCGTATGGGTCCAGATCCCTAATGAGCAAGCCAAAGGCGACAGTGGCGAGGAAAAACTCCCTATAGGGTGGGGATTAGGAAGAAACCTCGGGAGGACCAAGACTCAAAAGGGAACCCATCTTCCATTGGGCGGCCCGTTAACACAAGTCCGAGGTCACAGGGTGGTTTCAAAGTTCCACAGCAACAGTCAAGGCTCCTGTTCCCCGGCCAAGCAGCCTCAGTCCTCTCGGTGCAGGCGGTGGGCCTCAGGCGGGCCAGCCTCAGCACGACCCCCCGTGGCAACGGCTCATCCGGCATCAGCACATCCACCGGCAAACCAGACCATCCCCCAGGTGCCTGCAGGTGCCTGTACCCAATCGTCTTGGGTAGAGACATGCAAGAAGATAGACAATACAGACTGAGTGGACATGAATTTAAACCACCACTGATTTAAATGTACGTAGCTCACGTGCCAGTAATGAGCATGTGGCTCCGGCAGACTAATCTATAGCAGCATAACCAAAGGGAGGGGTTCAGTGGTGACCACAGGCATGAGGGCTCACTGAGACATTGCTTTCCAGTCAAGTCATTGTCACAAATAGAGTGATGCCATGACACAGCTGGATGACAGCATCAACATCACCAGAAATCTCAACGTCTGGGGGCCCCCAAGCCCCTACACCTTAACAGGGGAATATTAGCTGAAGGCTTGATTAAATAGGTGAGTCTTAAGTCTAGATTTAAAGAGTGGAACTGTGTCAGAATCTCGGATTGGAGCTGGAAGGCTTTTCCATAATTGAGGGGCTTTAACTCCTATCGTGTTGTGGGTCAATTTGACCCTTTTCAAAGTTTGAAGATGTAGGAAAACTATTTAAAATAATTTTTTCAGTATGAAACTTCTTCTGCTAGGGTTAATTAGTGTAATCAACATATTATATGAAAATAATTCATGTCAGTTATTTGCAACCACACCCTGCATGTTTATATCACATAGATACTGTTCGGGTAAATTTGACCCTTTTAAAAAATTTTGACCCTTTAAAAAAAAAATTTATTTTTATTTTTTTAATTTGTGTGTGTGTATGTGTGTGTGTATGTGTGTGTGTGTATGTGTGTGTATGTGTGTGTTTGTGTGTGTGTTTGAGTGTGTGTTTGAGTGTGTGTCGTGGAAATTTTCTAATAAATGGATGAGGACTCAGACGTGGTTAAATGATTAATTTATTACAAAAATATAAATATATATAAATAGGACAAAGACAGATACAAGACAGACACAGACATGAGAGTCTCATTCAAGCATGACAACTCTGAAGGCAGGGGGGCGCTCCCCCTGCTTATATACAATCTTAAACACAATTCAGCAGTTCTAACAGCAGGTTATCTTAAGCACAGCATGTTCCAAAACATAGGCGTCCAGCAGGCTACTTTGTCTCACATGTGTGTATCTCCTAATATGGACTTCCCTAGAGTTAGCGGAAGCAACTGATGTATCAGTTCAACACAGAGGAAGCTAAATGACCCAAGACTAGTAGCCTAGTGACTACCAGTTAACAGAGTGCTCTTACCCTCAGCACTCTCCCTGACCTGGGTCACGTATAGCACACATGTATAATATGAACTAAACATGGTTACACTGAATCACACTACTTCATTATTGTAGTCCTTCTGCTTAGTCAGAATGGACATGTCCTAAATCATAAAGTTCATAATGATCTCTTATAATAATTAAACATAATCTAATTAATAGTTATTAATCAATAATCAATAATTTCTCTCACACTTCCCCCCTTTGATTCTGTGTAATCATTAAAAAGGAGAGAATAAATCATTAATTTCATCATAGAATATCAACTTAAAACAGGCTCTAGAGTCAGTTAAGCTGCTCAGGGCCATCGGGCACAACCCAGCCAGTCGCCAGGTCGTCCCAGACGTCTTCCTTAAACAGACGTCCCAAGGAGTCTGCTATCTCAGGCTCCTTTAAGTCGTCGTGCAAGGCCATCTGAAAATGCTGACGCATAAGGCCAGTAAGCCACGACGAACAGCAAGACAAAATACAAGGCAGCAAACACAACAACAGCTAAATGATTATTACAATTGGTAAAATCATAGTCAGCATCCAATGTCCCCATGGGCCTAGCCATGAAGTGATCCACCCAAACCAGGTTCTTGAACCTCGGCCTTCATGTGATCAATTAAATCAGTAATATTATCATAGTAATCTGGAATGCTGAAACAACATGAAACATTGATTTTCTTACACACATCTCCTTCTTTTCTGAGGAGGAGGTCTAAAGCTAGTCTATTCTGGACCTATACTTGTCTAATTTCTTTCACTTCTTGTTTAATAGGTCCAGGGCAGTCTCAGTACGAGAAGCCAAAGTCAGAACTTGCCATTCAAGTCCATTGATCTTATTCATTGTTGCTGCAGTTCCTCCTCCGAGGAACAGT
This sequence comes from Brachyhypopomus gauderio, assembly GCF_052324685.1. Classification (NCBI taxonomy): domain Eukaryota; kingdom Metazoa; phylum Chordata; class Actinopteri; order Gymnotiformes; family Hypopomidae; genus Brachyhypopomus; species Brachyhypopomus gauderio. The sequence continues at coordinate 1,011,309 of NW_027506915.1, read as the reverse complement.
GACCCCCGTTGTATGATCTCTCAGGTAGAGCAGAGTAGGTTTTCTCTCTGCATGCCCACATCGTCACCCAATCTGTTACTGGGTTCACGATGCCATGACAGGAGGTGAAACTCCATTTTGCAGAGGAGTTATTTAGTCTAATGGTGCATGTTGATTCATCTCTGGCTGTTGCTACCAGATCAACCTGGCACTTGGTGTGCTCTATCCAAAGATGGCCTTCAAGGCCTCCTCTGAGCATAGACACCACTCTCCCTCAACAGGGGCGGTGTCAAATGTCATGTTGCGAATGCCGGCTCGTGACACCTGGTCATTCGAGTCGCAGTCGTTTATTTCCTATGATCCATACTTGCAACATCATCACCTACCCAATCAGGAACCTTACCACTGTGAATGATAGCGTGAGGTCATGTTGTAGAATTGACCTGTTAACCTATCAATCTCGCATATGGGTCTGTTAATTAACATTGTAGCCATTTTAAAAGTGATTGGTGTTGGTGTTCACGGCATGTGGAAAGGATGGCAAACCAGACAGGGCTGGTTTGGTTTCACTGCAGTAGCAGTGACATTGGACATTACACATGCTTTCTTTCCCTCACACCTCTCCTCCGGTGTGGGGGAGATGACAGTTGCCCCTCCTGTTGAGAAAAGCATCATGTAAAAAACAACAGCATAACATTCATTCTGGCGGCTGCTCTGGAGCTCTTTTGCAGTGGGTGTGGTGTGTCCACGTGGCTCGGCTGCTGGTCTTTACAGCTGTGTTGGTTGTTAGCAGCACGTGGATCTCTGATCAGCAGCCAGTCTCCCGGCTGGAACTCGTGCAATGGATTCTCTGACACCTCTGACAGCTTTGACCTGCTCAGACAAAACAGAGACAAACTTGTGCAGGATAACATATTAATGGCTCAACGTGTGTGTGTGTGTGTGTGTGTGTGTGTGTGTGTGTGTGTGTGTGTGTCCCATTCCGGCGGCACTACTCCCGTGTTTGGAGGCCTTCCAAACACAATCTCAAAGGCTGATAAGCCTGTGCGAGCTTGGGGCAGAGTGCTGCTCTGCCACAAAACCAGAGGCAGACATTTCAATCCTGAGTTAATTTAGAAAGCCCCCCCTTAATTGTGCCATTGGCTCTCTGCACTGCTCCTGGGTAACCCCCATCGTGGGATTATTTGCCTTAGTAGCATCTTTGCCACCGTATCTGAATTCTGCTTTGTGGTGGGGAAGGCCTCCGTCCATTTGCTAGACATACATACACACAAGCCTGTATTTCAGCAGGTGTTAGTTCAACAAGATCAATTTGCCAGTGTTGAAAGAGTTCGGTCGGCGGCAGGTGTCCGGCGGGTGCATGTTTAGGTCTGTTATCCCACCTGAGAAATTTTGGGTGAGTGTGGTTATTCTTAGTGCATGCTAGTGCATGCTACTATCCCCCCTTTGCTCATTGTGACTCCTACCATGAGCAATTTCAATCAGTCCTCTCATGTAGGCTGTAGGGAGACATGGCTTACCTGTCTCTGTGTGTGTCCAGACTCCCCCCATTGTTTTGCACCCCCCTTTTGCCCATCTCTGTTAGTCTTACATGTGGCTTGTGGCTTGTGTATTGCTCTGGTTGTTAAGGGTGTGTCTTCTCTGTTACTGTGATCCGTTAGCATCATTTGTGTGTTTGGAGCCTGCAAAACTGTGTGTTGGGCTGTGGAGTCTGTAAAGGCATTGCCTTTTGCTACTGTGTCGCCTGTTCTGGTGTGTGCAGCACATTTGATGATTGCAGTTGTGAGATTAGTTGGTGCTTTATCTTTGACCTTGAGCTGGTAAGGAATGGTGAGCTCAGCTGCTTGGGCAGAATAATGTGGCAGGAGTGATATTGTTTCCAAAACCTCTGTGTGGATAAATGTGCTTTATTTTTTTTTTCTCTCTGGTCCTGTAAAATTAGAAAAACAGCATGTTTGACCCAAAGGGCGAGTTGAGCGTACCCCACTATATCTCTGAATGCTACCAGTGCCCGCACCCCGGCTGCCCCGGGGTCTAGTTTTCCTGAAAAGTAGGCTACTGGCCTCTGTCTGTCATTGTGGGCTTGAGTCAAAACACTGGTCCTTTAACGTCAACACTCCACACACACATACGAACACTGAACACGCACATCAATTCTGAACTTTTATTTCAGAATTCAAAACTCAGAAACTCAGAACTTTTATTTCATACTCATTTTTCAAACGGGCTTATTCTCTTTAACAAATGTTATTTTTATCTCTGTTGTGTCAGAGTTTCAATACATACTACGTCATGACCCAGGAAGTGCACTTTTTTCAGCAATATTGCAATTTTGCTTAGGAACCTTGTGGCCTTCCCTTGCTAGGTGATGTAGCAATGCCACTATGGCCCTCTTTGCATGCTTCTCATGTGTTTACACAGAGTATCAGAACATCTACGTAGTGCAACAGTGCAATGCCCTCTGGAAGTTTCAGAGAGGCCAGACTGTCTCGCAGCGCTGCATTGTAAATGGTGGGTGATGTGTATGTTTTTTTTTTACTTCAAAGGAAAATGCAAACCAGTACTGGCTATCTGGATGCACTGAAAAATGCATTTGCTAGGTCCACTACACTGAACCACTGGCTATCTGGGGGAATCTGGGAAAGAATATTGTGAGGATTTGGCACTTTTGGGGCTCTAACGTGTAGCTACTGCTGCATTGACAGCCAGCAAATCCTGCACAAATCGCCATTCTTCCCGCCCTGGTTTCTTAACTGGAAAAATTGGAGTGCGCACGGGTGAGTTAGGGCACAGTACAATCACTCCAGCTTGCCTAAGTGATTGGAAAAAACTGGCCTAATTTCCTTTGAGCGCCTCAGGGTTCAAAGGGTATTGATGTTGTTTTGGCCTATAGTCAGATTTTGGGGTGATGTGTATGGGCTCACACCCCCTGCATGAGCCCCAACATCGCTCTTACCTTGTGCCCATAATGCTGCAGGAACAGTTCTGAGTTCCTCTTCCTCTCATTTTTTTTTTTTTTCTGAGAGGGTAAGGGAGGCAGCTAAAAAAATACCAAGGGGGTTAATCAGTTCCACTCCCCACCTGCAGGGGAGCCAGCACTGCGCCAGCTGCATCCACGCCCTCCTGCTAGGGCTAAACATGGTGTTCCTGCCAAGAACTCTCTCCCATTTGGTAATGTCAGACATCTCTGTCATCCATTCACCGACGTCCTGCCATTGTGGCTCCTCGCAAACGTTTGCTAGTGACACGTGTGGTTTAGATCGAGGAAATGAGAACAGGTCTTCCTGTTCTAATGGGGTTTGCACCATTGCCGCAGCCCACACGCAATCCCACACAATAGCAGTGACAACCAAGCAATCATGTTTTCCAACATCAAATTTATCCTCAAAACCTCTATCGGGGCCCTCACTCACATGCAGCGTGCAGTGCAGTGACCCCTACGGTCTCAACATCAAATCACCTGGCAACAAACTACACACTTCACACATGAAGTGTTCCCAACACTCTCCTCCTGCACTCTGCAGCTCATAAGCATACAGTGGAACTCCTGCTGATAACTGAACCCCAACACAGCTAACTCACACTACACAAACAACCCCTCAGGCCTGCTACTCAGGCCCAACTTACACATTAAGTCACAACCCATAGCAGTTAAAATTAAAAATTCATGTTCAAATGTATTATTTCATTTACATCGGAGAGGCTCTTTTTTTTTTGTGCCGTTTACAGTCAATGTTATTTTAGGCAGGCCCTGTGGCCCTTCACTAATCTTCTGCAAGCATTGATAAATTAAATGATAATTTAAACCAGTTACTTTCCTTTTGTCATCTTCCAGTGGTCCTGTACCGTCCAGCCTCTCCGCTGCCCGTCAATCTCTGAAAGTTCTGTTTCTCTGCTCAGCATTTTCTTTATTTTCAGGACCATCTCTTGCAAAGTGTTCTAGTTTTCCACAGTTGTAACATTCACCACCTCTCCTCTGGGGTAACTCTCTCGTCCCCATCCACCTCGTCTTCTTCCTCAGCCTCTGACGCGGCCCCTCCCGCGTTCTCTGTACCATGGTCTCAGCTTGCTTCTGGATTTTCTTGTTCACTCTCCATGCCAGCTGTGCCTCGTGATGCTTGGCATGATCTTCTATGGTTTTCAGGGTAGCGTTGTTGTACCCAATGCACTGGGCTCTGATAAGGTCACTGATGTCTTTTCTCATGCTTACCAGGAAGCTGTTTCTCAGGTGGGCTTCCCATGGGCTGGCCTCCGCCGGCCTCCGCTCGTTGTGCTGGTGCTACAAGACCGCTGTGGTCGGTGTGAACTCTGGTCAGTCTCACGAGGAAGTCGCTGACAGGTTCTCCGTCTTCTTGTTTACATGCAGCTATTTTGGACATGTTGATAGTGGCTGGGTGTGCAGCTTCCAGCCTTGCGACCAGGCGTCCTACAATCTCTCTGTAGGGCCTGTTTGGATCCTCCTGTCCAGCTGCTGGCGGTTCCCACTCAGTGTTGTGGAGATGGACGTCTCCCGGTGTCCGGTCTCGGTCTATCTTGTTTGACTGGATGACAAGACTGAACAAAAGCTGTTAGTTCTTCGCCGAAGCGCTTACCTCCCATCTCTGTCGGTTTACCCAGGCCCACCGCCGCCTTCATGATGTCATCTCCTGTCCAGTAATCTCCTGGACCATGATGTCTCCTTCAGGGCCTGCAACCTTGACCATCGGAAAGGTCGTTGCGCACCCTGGGGTGGTCAGTTCAAGCATCACCTGACCCTTTCTTTCTGTGGCGAGCTTCTCACGGCTTCTTGTGTGTGTTGCCATGGGTGGATCTGGCGGCGGGGGTGGTGGTGGCGGCTGTGCGCGCGGGGGTGGTGGTGGTGGTGATGGTGGTGTTGGGAAGTCTCTTCCCATCGTTCGGTTGATGCATTCCATCACCTGGCGGGCACACTCCATCGCCTGGCGGGCGTCATCATACGGGACTAGCGGCCCTGGGTGCAGCGGCAGCTGTTGGGCTGGTGGGAGTGAAGGAGGCAGAGGTTGTGGTTGTGATACTGGAACTGATGGCACTGGAGCTCGCAGTGCAAGTGTGGCAGACAGAGTCTGCTGTTGTGGTGGCGCCAGAGCTGGTGGTGCTGGAACTGGCGGTGGAGGTGGGGGAGGCAGGGGTAGCGGCTGTGGGTGAACTGGTGGTGGAGGTGGGGGAGGCAGGGGTAGCGGCTGTGGGTGCATCTTGCAGTTGGTGCAGTTGCTGAGCCGGGATGGCTGGCGCAGATCTCGTCGGGGCAGCGTCGAGGTCTGGGCGGCTACAACAACACACTGAGAGAATTTTGTTAGTACACTTTTTAATCCCTACCTGTCATGCTTGCCTTTTCTCGGCTTCTTCAAGCCAACATTTTGCTTTTTCTTCCATATCTGCTTTATGTTTAACAAAATACTTGCGCGTTTTTCTATCTGCGCCCTTGGGCTCTGTTTTTACTCTCTCAACTAGTCGGCGCAGATAGTCTACACTTAATGTTCCCTTTGAACCAAACCCATAATGCTTAGCCCAAAAATTCACATGTCGAGTTACATCTTCCCCATAATCTCTAGTCATTTGGTAGGCTACATTACTCTGAGTCTCCGATGGTTTACTTTGTAATTTACTTTGTGTTTTACCCATGATTCCAAATAATCCCAAAGATGACCCTTCACACTTTTTTTTTTTTTTTTTGTGTGTGTGGGGTCCAAGAAAAAAAAATAAATAAAAAAATTAGGAAAGAAAAAAAATCCCAAATCAATTAAACACGTCAAAGAAGGTCCTCAAAATTTAGATCCGCTCCTCATACCAACGAAGCAAACAGTGCCCTCCCCCCCTGGGGGATATCTCTGCCGCTCCGGAGCTAGCCAACACTGTATTACGTCTAATCAGTGCGCTTCTGCCCAGCTGGATCTCTGGCCAGACTGACGGGCGCTAGGCTAAGTCCTATCCCGCCTGGGCAATACCGCAGTATCCCCACCGTATAGACTTCCTGTAGGCGATATCTCACTATATCCCTATCGTATAACAGAGATCATCCGGCGGGCGGACACTGGCGGATATTTAACACTTAAACTAAGAAATTAAACTGAAAATTCCCACTTACTGCGGTTTTCGTTTGATCGGGCGGAGAACACCACCGGAGACTGGCGGTGACATCACTCCCTGGATAGGTACTTTCCCTTTGCTCGTGGGGTTCCCACTTTGCCCAGCCCAGCCAGGGATCTCATCCCCCGGGGAGCGTCCTCGAAGATCAGTCACCTCCTCTCCGGGGTGCCTCTCGCCGACCCTTGTTCGTGACGCCAAATTGTCGTGGAAATTTTCTAATAAATGGATGAGGACTCAGACGTGGTTAAATGATTAATTTATTACAAAAATATAAATATATATAAATAGGACAAAGACAGATACAAGACAGACACAGACATGAGAGTCTCATTCAAGCATGACAACTCTGAAGGCAGGGGGGCGCTCCCCCTGCTTATATACAATCTTAAACACAATTCAGCAGTTCTAACAGCAGGTTATCTTAAGCACAGCATGTTCCAAAACATAGGCGTCCAGCAGGCTACTTTGTCTCACATGTGTGTATCTCCTAATATGGACTTCCCTAGAGTTAGCGGAAGCAACTGATGTATCAGTTCAACACAGAGGAAGCTAAATGACCCAAGACTAGTAGCCTAGTGACTACCAGTTAACAGAGTGCTCTTACCCTCAGCACTCTCCCTGACCTGGGTCACGTATAGCACACATGTATAATATGAACTAAACATGGTTACACTGAATCACACTACTTCATTATTGTAGTCCTTCTGCTTAGTCAGAATGGACATGTCCTAAATCATAAAGTTCATAATGATCTCTTATAATAATTAAACATAATCTAATTAATAGTTATTAATCAATAATCAATAATTTCTCTCACAGTGTGTTTTTGTGTTTGTGTGTGTTTGTGTTTGAGTGTGTGCTTGTGTGTGTGTGTGTGTGTGTGTGTGTGTGTGTATGAGAGTGTGTGTTTGTCTATGTGTTTGTGTGTGTGTTTGTGTGTATGTGTATGCATATGTGTGTGTGTGTGTGTATGTGTGTATGAGAGTGTGTGTGTGTTTGTGTGTATGTGTGTGTATGTGTTTGTGTGTGTGTGTGTGTGTATGTGTGTCTGTGTATGTGTGTGTGTGTGTGTGTGTGTGTATGAGAGTGTGTTTGTGTGTATGTGTGTGTGTGTGTGTGTGTGTATGTGTGTGTGTATGTGTATGTGTGTGTGTGTGTGTGTGTTTTTGTGTGTGTGTATATGTGTGTGTATGTGTGTGAGTTTGTGTATAAGTGAGAGTGTTGTGTGTGTTTGGTATCATAGTTTGAACATGGGAATTTTCAAATTTTTATGAAAAACGATCCTAATTGAACCATTACCTGTTACAAGTAAGGAACACCATTGCACTAAATATTGATAGAAAAATTAGTAATGTAGTTAGTAATTAAATATTCACACTGTTTGTTAGGATTTTTTTGGTTTCAGACATCTTTTGAACAATTGAACATGCACCAGGGTCAAAGTTACCCTAAACATCACGGCTGTTTTGCAAGAATGCACAATAGGAGAAAGCTCTGCCTCCGGCTGTAGTTTTACTAATTTTTGGAACTAGGAGAAATCCAGCATTTTGGGAGCGCAAAGGACGAGATGGGTTGTAGTAAGCAATGAGTTCACTCAGATATTGTGGGGCAAGACCATTTAATGCCTTATAGGTTAACAGAAGAACTTTAAATTCAATGCGATATTTAATCTGAAGCCAGTGTAATGCGTTGAGAGTGGGACTAATATGATCGAATTTCCTAGCCTTAGTTAGGACTCTAGCTGCAGCATTTTGTACAAGTTGTAGCTTCTTTATGGACTGTTTAGAGCATCCAATTAGAAGACTATTACAGTAGTCCAATCTCGACGAGACAAAAGCATGGACCAGCTTCTCTGCATCAGCTAATGAAAGTAAGTGTCTCAGCATGGCGATATTACGTAAATGGAAAAAGGCAGCCTTATTGACATTGCATACATGATACATGTCCGTCAAATGAAAGATCAGAATCAATAGTGACACCTAAACTTTTTGCAGTAGATTTAGGTGTTACTGAAAAACCATCTAGAGTAAGGGGAATATCAGCCCAATTGCTTCTAGCAGCTTTAGGTCCAAGAATCAGCACCTCAGTCTTGTCAGAATTTAGTTGAAGAAAATTAGACGCCATCCAGTTTTTAATATCCTGGATGCAGTTCTCAATCTTGAGAGTTGTAGTGATATCATCTGGATTAGAAGATATATACAACTGAGTATCATCTGCGTAGCAATGGAAGCTAATATCATGCCTACGAATGATAGTGCCCAGTGGTAGCATATATAATGAGAATAATATGGGGCCCAGTACAGATCCTTGTGGGACACCATACTTTACTTTAGAATGCTCTGAGCATTCGTTATTTACTAGTACAAATTGGTAACGATCTGTCAGGTAGGACCTAAACCAGGAGAGTGCTTGACCTCTTATGCCAATGAGTGTCTCCAGCCTATTAAGTAGAATATTATGATCAATGGTGTCAAAAGCAGCACTGAGGTCTAGCAGTATGAGAAAAGAAATGTGTCCTTTATCAGAGGATATTAAGAGATCTTTCAATACTTTAGTCAGTGCCGTTTCAGTGCTGTGATGAGCTCTAAATCCAGACTGAAATAACTCTAAGACACGTTCTGTCTGTAAGAAGGAAGAGAGTTGTGAAGAAACTACTTTCTCTAAAATTTTGGATATGAATGACAGATTAGAAATATATAGTTTGGACAGTTCCTGGGGGTTAAGACCAGGTTTTTTTATTAGCGGCTTGATGACTGCAAGTTTAAATGAACTGGGAATGTAGCCCAGGCTCAGAGAATAGTTAATTATAGTAAGCAACGGTTCTACATTGCTATGCAGTAATTCTTTAAGTAGATGGGTTGGTACAGCATCTAGTATGCATGTGGAGGGTTTAGCAGATTTCACCAATGAAATAAGCTCCTCATGACCAATTGGGGAGAGGGAATCTAACAGGGCATCAGAGCTGACCAGAGAGCTGTCAAGGTGCATTGGCATGTTGACAGGCTCTGAGATAGCACTACTAATTTTTTCCCTAATTTTATCAATCTTATCATTAAAGAATTTCATAAAATTGTTACTGCTACACTCTAGTGGAATTAGAGAATTGATTTGTTCGTGACTCCTCGTAAGGAGTCCTGAATTGTTTTTATGTTTTTCTATTAAGGCCGATAAGTATAAGGACTTTGCCGTATGGAGGGCATGCTTATATTCAATAGGTGGCACATTCCATTGCCTGGCATGCTTCTGCATATGGGGCCGATGGGCCTGCTGGATACGATGGGAGCTGTAGACCTTGGGCCGGTGGTGGCGGGATCGGGGCTTGCAGCTGTTGGACTGGAATAGCTGGAGCCGGCCTTGGTGGTGGCGGTCTCAGTGGAGCAGCATCGAGGTCGGGATGAGCTACAGCGACACACTGACAGACATTATTAATACATTTTTAAGTCCCTGCCTGTCTTTTTTTGTCTTTTCTCGGCTTCTTCAAGCCAGCACTTAGCTTTTCTTCCATATCTGCTTTATGTTTAGCAAAGTATTTGCGCGCCTTCTTATCTGCACCCTTGGGCTGTGTTTTTACTCTTTCATCTAGTCTGCGTAGTTAGTCTACACTCAGTGTCCCCTTTGAACCAAAGTCATAATGCTTAGCCCAGAATTCCATATGTCAAGTTACATCTTCTCCATAATCTCTGGTCATTTGGTAAATGTTACTACTCTGAGCCTCCGATGCTTAACTCTTACTATGTATTTTACCCAAATTATGGTTCACCCTATGGTTCTCACCTTTTTTTTGTTAAGTCAAAAAGTGGTTCTTTAAACACATCTTAAAATATCTTCAAAATCTAGTTCCTGTGATGGCCCACTAAGGCCCCACGTGTAACAGCATATGGGGGGTGTGTGTGGGTGTTGGTAGTGTTGGGGAGTTCAGGTGGTTTTAAATGTAGCCTAATGCGCTTATAGGTATAAAGACACCAAATAAAGACACCAGTGAATATGAAACCATACATTTATACGATGTAGGTAGCTCTCATGTAGCTCTCTTGTAGCTCTCTTTATAATATGTGTAACACTGTTCATACCTTGTGCCAATGGTTTAGCATTTATAAAAACATGTACTTTTCTATGCTAGGAGGGCACACCAGCAAGAAGAGTCGGACCATAGGTCGGGACAGTGGTAGTATTTTATTGAGCTTACCCAGATCTGTTTTCCTGCCTTCTGTGTTTGTTCCCCAGGAGCCATGTCTGCAGCATGGGTAGGTGGAGGTGCTTAAGAGGGAGTATGGGTTTACTGAGCATGTCTTTATAGACCTGCTTGGAATTCTGGGAAATGTGGGCTATCTGGAACCTTTCTAGGGGGTAAAACAGAGGTATTCAGAGAGCTATGTGAAATAGATGTAACTTTATTGTTTTTATGCCTAGCATGGAAGTATTATGTTGGGTGTTGGGAATGGGATGTGAGAAATGGCATTATTGAGCTATAAGTGTTCTGTTAGTTTCTGTTGAGGGGGAATGTATTTGGTGAATTGTGTATGGTTTCACCCATGCTGTTAAAAGTGGCCATGTTGCCATGTGTTATGTTTCCCTTTGGTTATTCGTCTGGCCAGAATGTATGTGTCCCCGTAGGGGTAATAAACGTATAAATTGACTCTCCTTGTTGTGCTCCTTTGCCTTCGGTCACACCCTGACAGGTGGTGACAGGTAAACATTTCTATACTAAATATTTCTACTTACTTCAGTTTGTGAGATCGGGCGAAGAACACCTCCGGAGACGGGCGGTGACGTCACTGGATAGGTACTTTCCCTTTTTTCGTGGGGTTCTCACTATGCCCAGCCCTGCCAGGGATTTATTCCCTCAGGGAGCATCCTCAAAGATCAGTCACTGCCTCTCCGGGGTGCCTCTCGCCGATCCTGTTCATGATGCCAATTTTTCATGGAATATTTTCTGAAAATAGATGAGGATTCAGAAATGGTTAAAGGAGAGTTTTATTACAAAAGCAAAAAACATGAGAGTCTTATCTAGAACAAGAACTCTGAGAAGAGAGGGCAGTCCTATCTCCTTTATTCCGTTGTTATCATATGTTTACAGTACATTTGGGCACACTGAGAAACTGAGGGGGGAGAATGCACAGTAGACAGTTTTCGTCTCAAATGTGTTGAACTTGTTACGTGTTTTTTATTCACTCACATAAGAAATGCACCCGAAATACTTTAAACAGTACAAGACAGTAGGTGGCAACACCTTTTCAACCTTACTATTAAAATTACCATAATACAACACTCCCACTTTTTTACAAGGAGATTATATCAATTATATCACTTAAGAAAAATACTAAACTTAAATACTTGAAGAACAATGAATCCTATTAACTCAAACTAGCAAGATCCCATTTGTCTTTGCTTAGTTTTCTTAACCATCATTGCCAACATTTACCAGCCTCCTAAAGGAAATAAAGACTTTCTTCAGGACTTTGCTGCACTGCTTACATATCTCATCACTCTGTCATCTGCCATTATAGTTTAGAGGCGATTTTAACATTCATATGGACAATACTAATAATCCTCTCACCAAAGACTTTACATCATGTATGGAGAGTTTCGGACTGCAGCAGTATACTGACAATCCTACTCACTCTAAAGGCCACATTCTGGACCTCGTCTGTTGCTCTGGTGTCACTCCCTTTAACAGTTCAGTAGAAGATCTGGCTATATCTGACCATTTTCTTCTTTCATACAAGGTCAATCTTCATCTCTCCTCCATGAAGCCTTCTCGTCTCATCACCTATCGCAATATCAAGAACATCGATCTAGTCTCCCTCTCTTCCAGCATAAACTCTCATCTGGTCTTCCATCAACAAATGGACCCTGATGAACTAGTGTCTTTATGTAATACTGGTCTTCAAGCCAGTCTTGACACTCTTGCCCCGTTAAAATCACATATGGTCCACTTCTCACGCACTGCCCCCTGGTACACATCTGAGCTTCGGCTCTTAAAGGCCAAAGGGCGACAACTCGAGCGATTGTTTCGCAAAACTGGTTTGTCCATTCACAGGGACATGTACAAGGACCACATGATTCTTTATAAGGATTCATTATCTCGAGCTAAATCTGACTACTATAATGGTTTAATTGTTTCTATGAAAGGCGACACTAGATCACTGTATGCACTTTATAACAAAACTGTTCAAGGCCCGGACTTCATTCCACCGCATCTCTGTACTACCACCTTGTGTAATTCTCTAATTTAATTTTTCAATGAGAAAATAGAGACTATTTATAAATCTTTTAGAGCTCAGCCGGTAACTGTAGCTGTTCTTGAACCACCCAACTCTTCCCGACCGTCTCCTACATTTCCTAGATTAGTCTCCGACTCCTCTCTTTCTTCAACTCATTTGTCATCTTTCTCTCTTCCTTCTATTTCTGAACTCTCTAATCTCATCTCTAAAACTAAGCAATCCACCTGCACACTGGACCCTCTTCCCACAACACTGGTTAAACCCTGTCTTCCTTCATTACTTCCTCTTATTACTGCTATCATTCACTCCTCTCTCACGACTGGGATTGTACCAACAGCTTTTAAAACTGCAGCTATTAACCCGATAAAAAAAAAACCTAGTGCTGATCCGACTGATTTTAATAACTTACGCCCTATCTCCAATCTGCCATTTCTGTCCAAAATACTGGAGAAAGTAGTTTCAGCTCAGCTCCCATCACATAACAGGTTTTACGAAAAATTTCAATCTGGTTTCCGCTCCTCTCACAGCACTGAAACAGCACTTGTTAGAATAACCAATGATCTCCTCCTTGCAGCTGATTCTGGATTTCTTTCTATTCTTATTCTTCTGAATCTCACTGCAGCCTTCGATACTGTCTGTCACTCCACACTTCTTACATTTACATTTTATGGCATTTGGCAGAAGCCCTTATCCAGAGCGACTTACATTTTTATCTCATTTTTATACAAGTGAGCAATTGAGGGTTAAGGGCCTTGCTCAGGGGCACATCAGTCATGGCCTCAGGTCTGGGGATCGAACCCACAACCCTCCGGTCACAAGACCAGTTCCCTAACCAACAGGCCATGACTGCCCCACTTCTTCATAGACTGTCCTCCATTGGAATAATTCACACATCATTAAATTGGTTCAAATCATATCTTTCTAACCGTACTCAGTTTATCCAGCTTAAAACCTTCACCTCTCAACCTTCTCCTGTTATCACTGGCGTCCCTCAGGGCTCTGTCCTCGGCCCCCTTCTGTTCATAGTATATCTTCTCCCCCTAGGTAATATTTTCCGCAAATATGATATCAATTTTTACTGCTATGCGGATGACACCCAGCTCTATGTCTCTAGTAAGCCCAATTCCAACTTTCCCATGCCCTCTCTTACTGATTGTTTATCTGAAATTAAGACCTGGTTCTCTCACAACTTCCTCAAATTAAATGGCGATAAAACTGAGGTGCTACTTGTTGGCACCAAATCAAATCTCTCCAAAGCAAATAATTTCTCCCTCACTATTGATAATTGTTCTGTTTCTCCTTTAGTTCAGGTAAAGAGCCTGGGTGTCATCCTGGACAATACTCTATCATTCCAATCTCACATCAACAATATCACATGATCTGCTTATTGTCACCTCCGAAATATCAATCGTCTCCGTCCTTCTCTTTCCCCTCACACTACTGCTATTCTGGTTCACAGTCTTGTTACTTCACGCCTGGATTATTGCAATTCTCTTCTTTTTGGTCTTCCCCTCAAATCACTAAACAAACTTCAAATGGTTCAAAACTCTGCTGCGCGTATTATTTCAAGAACACCATCCTTCCATCACATCACTCCTGTTCTGCACCAGCTACACTGGCTCCCAGTTACACAACGCATACAATACAAAATCCTTCTCCTCACTTTCAAAGCAATTCATAATCTCGCCCCTCCATATATATTAGACCTTATTAACATCACCTCTCACTCACGATCACTGAGATCATCTGCTTCTACACGCCTGTCTGTCCCCATTACACACCTCAGCACCATGGGCGGTCGGGCCTTCAGTAGCTCCGCCCCTAGATTGTGGAATGCTCTTCCACCAGACTTGAGAAACTCTCAATCAATCATACATTTTAAGTCGGGTCTCAAAACTCATCTTTTTAAATCTGCTTATAACTGCTGATCTCTATGGTCTGTTCATTCACTTATTCATTTTATTGTTATATCTTATTTTATTTTATTTTTACTATTTGCCGTTTTTACTGTATTATTTCTGTTTTTTGCTCCATGTAAGGTGACCTTGAGTGCCAGAAAGGCGCCGTTAAATAAAATGTATTATTATTATTATTATTATTATTACAAATAATAACAAATGTCTATGTTCTTCGTTCTGGAATGATCAACTGGATTTTTTTTGCGATGTCAATGGGTCCTTGGTTGTATTTCAGGATCACACTAGTAGCATCCATTCCGAGATCACTTAGTAGACGTTTTAGCCAAGTACATTCCTGTGCTGCGTGGCTGAGTGCGACGTATTCCGCTTCAGCTGTTGACAGTGCAACTGTTGACTGTTTCTTGCTGAGCCAACTCACTGCTCCTCCACCCAGTAAGAAGACATTACTGGTTGTAAATCGACGATCATCCTGATCTCCAGCCCAGTCAGCATCTGAGAACCCAACTAAAGTTCCAGACTGATTTCTCATACTTGAGAGCAAGGTTCATGGTTCCTTTCAAGTAATGAAGAATTCTCTTCACAGCATGCATATGTGCATTATTTGGCTCTGCACTGAATTTTGACACAACGCTCACAGCTTGTGCAATGTCTGGTCTTGTGGCCATTGCAGCATAAAGCAGACAACCAACAATGTGCTGATAGCTACTTTGGTTCACTGGCTTACTGACGCTAACATTTCTCTTTCACTTCACATTTGGATCGGTTGGGGTTCCAGCTGGATTGGCTTTGTCCATTCCATATTTCTGAAGAATGGCTTCAATGTAATGCTTCTGATGAAGAAACACACAATTGTTTGTCTGGTCTTGAATGACAGAGATACCCAATATATAGGACAACACCCATATCTTTCATCTTGTATCTCTTTTTCAGAGCAACTTTCTACTCGTTCATGGGTCATTCTACAGAAATGTCCACTTTTCTGTCCTTAGACTTAACAGGGCAGTTGCATTTTAAAACCCCTCAAATTTAGGGATTTATTTACATTTTAAGACAAAACAACATATTTGAACAATTATATCTTTTTGAACCACTTATGAGTCA
This sequence comes from Brachyhypopomus gauderio, assembly GCF_052324685.1. Lineage (NCBI taxonomy): Eukaryota > Metazoa > Chordata > Actinopteri > Gymnotiformes > Hypopomidae > Brachyhypopomus > Brachyhypopomus gauderio. The sequence goes on along the minus strand of NW_027506915.1, from coordinate 995,981 downwards.
GTTTTTCTTTTCAACCTGTAAGAGTTTTTTTCCTCAGTAGAAAGCTCTCTCCTTGTGTTCAGCAATGAGCGGAGGGTCATGGAGGATCACCAAGTAAGAATCTTCAATTGATAGTAACACTCTGCAGAGAAGTGTGTGGCTGAGCACGCTCGGAACAAATAGGGAACAAACTACTCTTGCAGCAAGAGACGTTTATTCACACAGGCAGGCTGTATCCCAAATGTTCAAAGATAAGAGGGCGCTCCTCTTATTTATACACACACAGACCAGCCCTGTGCTTGCAAGCAACAGGGTGGGCTCAATGAGGCTAGTCTAACATATGTAATATACTACCATAGATGGAATCAGTCATGGCCTGGCGGGGGGCAGTCATGGCCTGGCGGTTAGGGAACTGGTCTTGTGACCCGAGGGTTGTGGGTTTGATTCCCAGACAGGCCATGACTGAGGTGCCCTTGATCAAGGCACCTAACCCCAACTGCTCCCCGGGTGCCAGGGCTAGGGCTGCCCACCACTCTGGGCACGTGTGATCCACAGCCCCCTAGTAACCGTGTGTGTGTGTGTGTGTGTGTGTGTGTGTGTGTGTGTGTGTGTGTGTGTGTGTGTGTGTGTGTGTGTGCGTGCGTGCTGACTGCACAGATGGGTTAAAAGCGGAGGACAAATTTCGATTGGGGTGTAAAAATCACAACTGACAAAATATTTCACATTTCAAACAAATGCATTCTTCTCAAGCAGGCTGTGTGAAGGCAGAACATAATTCATACGTGTGCAGCATAGCCAACAGGAAGCACAGCACCTGGAGAGGAAATGATAAGCCGTCTCTGGTACACACACACAGAACATACAGGAGGAGGGGGGAGAGGTGTCAAATGGGGTGTCAGCAGTCACAGAGAACATTAGAGGACAAAATGATCCTTCACAACCATTTTAGTGTTTTTCCAAGTATGCCCAAAAATGCCTGTCCTCGCTGTCATGCTGGGAAACTAAGGGCTTTTATTTTTGAAAGGAAAACATATACTTTATTAACTCAACTGCAGTTATGTGTCTATAAAGGTCCAATATATCACACAAAATATTTAAAAATACAATATTGCAAATAAATATAATGAAATATTTAAAAATACAAAATAAATGTGTACGTCCCCTATATTCATGTCACTGGTGTTACCGTATGACAAAAGACTATTATTTTAATATACAAAGCCATGCTGATGACATCACAGGAAGTCATTTTGTTTCCTCTCTGAAGATTATTGAAAACAGACACATTGTAAGTTCAATGTCATTTTTCATTTTTTATAAATTTTATCATTTACCCTAAGATTTCCTTCAAAGCTTCAGTGCAAGTCACTGGTTTGCCCTACTTTAATCTTTGGAAAAAGAACATAGAATAATAAAAATGGATTAATTTATATCTAGGGATGCAAATGATTAATCGACTTTAGATTAATTGTCGATCAAGAGGTTACTCGATCAAAATGTATTAATCACGATTAATCGTTAGAGAGCGTTCCTGTAGTAACTTGAACAGAGTGTAAGAACGAGAGGTGAACACGTGTGGCGAAAGACCAGAGTGGAAAACAAAATGAAGCAGGCGAAAAGACGTGCGGTGTGGGACCATTTCAACATTGTTAAACACAGTTGTTCACATAAGACACAACATTCAAAACTGAAAACCATGTGTTTCTTTTGGAAATCACTGCCCCGCAACTGCTACACTCACGTACCAAAATTCATACCCAGTCCTCACGTTACAACACTGCTAATTTTTACAAATCTTTAGACATCAAAGCCTAATCTCCATAAAGAGGCCACAAGTTGCAAATATTGGTGTGCACATCACTGGAGTTCAATATTGCATAGAGATGAGCAACCATAATGGATGAGATCAGAGCCACTCTGGTTGACCATGTAGTCAAGCAATGGCTTGGGTTTTCTGGAGACAAAGGGTCCAATCTTTTCTGGGCTGCTACACTGTAGCATCATCCAGACATTTCAAAATGAGAATAGATAAGTAGACCTATCCTCTATATATACACTATGTACTAGACTAGCCCTTGATGGGGGACGAAGGCAGCTCAGAACAGAAAGAGACCATCGTCAATATGGTCAGAGCAAACAACTGCATACATTTCCGATAACTACAACAGCACATCATTACTGACAACGTTACCATCAGCAACATCCATTCAGTGAGTCTATCTGGACTGGGCCAGTGACAGTGTGAAACAACTGTGCTATGAATTTGCCACTCATCATCATGCCACTCTTCGTCCCTACAACACTGTGCACATCATCACCTTCTTCAACACAGAGCACAACATACTCATTCTCCATCACCAGGGGGATGAACCAGAACAGTCCAGGTTTGTTGTCGTCTGGGACAACATAAGTTTGCACCGGGCTGCTCAAGTACAAACTGGTTCACTGAACAACCATGATTTGTTGTGCTTCACCTCCACCAAACTCTCCATTGCTGTTGAGTTCTTTGTGGCATGGAGTTTGTCGGCAACCCCACCAGTGCAAATACATTCAGCAGGAGTAGGTTATTTTCTCTTTTTGTTTTTATTTTTTTGTTGTTTTTGTTGTTCAATGAGTTTACAATATATACTGCATGTGTTGCTGTAGTGTTCATGCAAAACAAAACAAAAAAAAAATTATAATTTGTTTTTTTTTTTAATTAATGTAATTGCGGTTTACTTTATGGTGTAAATGTACTGAATAGGCAGAAATAACCTAATTTTTCGAAAATATTCATGTATATGTGAGATCTCTGACACACCTTCACAGCAGACCACAAACTAAACACTCAAACACATGGTAGTAGTGTTTTCCATTTGTCACTTCAGTGTGTAGTCACATATATGAAAGGCTAATCATCTGATATTTGTGTGTGGCATTTAGATGCAATAATATGGTTTTGGGAAGAGTTGCAAGAGTTTTGTTTGACATGTGTGTTTTTTCCAAAAGTGTGAGATGTTTTACCTGATGTGTGTGTAGCATTGGCTGCAGTGTGTTTTGACAAAACAGACATAGATTCAGAAATTGGGTCTTGGCATCTGCAAAAAAGTGTAATGTAATGTGTGTTCAAGAATTTAATGTATTCATGAACGTAATGTGTATTCATGTCTATAAAATGTAGATTTTCCATTAAAGTTGTTGTTCTGTTTCTCCACAGTGTCCAAAAGAATCCAGTAAAGATTTCTAAAGACCAAATTGAGTCAGTATTCAAGGTGTGTATTTGTCTGCATGTTTGTGTGTGTGTGTGTGTGCGTGCGTATGTGTATGTGTGTGTGTGTGTGTGTATATGTGTGTGTGTGTGTGTGTGTGTGTGTGTGTGTGTGTGTATGTATGTGTGTGTGTATGTGTGTGTGTGTGTGTGTGTGTGTGTGTGTGTGTGTGTGTAGGGTGTCATGCTGAGCTCCACCCTCTCATGTCAATCTGTCTGTTTGGTCCCTCTAGCCCCGCCCAGCCTTTCCCTGTTTATACTTCCCATGTGTTTTTCATGTCTGTCTGTCCCTCCTTCCATTCAGTAACTCCACCCTGTGATTATCAGTCCCACCTCTTCACAGTTGACTTCTCTTGTTAGTCTGTCCTATTTAATCTCTGTCCCTTCTCTTGTTAGTCTGTCCTATTTAAGCTCTGTCCCTTCTCTTTTTAGTCTGTCCTATTTAATCTCTGTCTCTTCTCTTGTTAGTCTGTCCTATTTAATCTCTGTCCCTTCTCTTGTTAGTCTGTCCTATTTAAGCTCTGTCCCTTCTCTTTTTAGTCTGTCCTATTTAATCTCTGTCTCTTCTCTTGTTAGTCTGTCCTATTTAATCTCTGTCTCTTCTCTTGTTAGTCTGTCCTATTTAATCTCTGTCCCTTCTCTTGTTAGTCTGTCCTATTTAAGCTCTGTCCCTTCTCTTGTTAGTCTGTCCTATTTAAGCTCTGTCCCTTCTCTTGTTAGTCTGTCCTATTTAATCTCTGTCTCTTCTCTTGTTAGTCTGTCCTATTTAATCTCTGTCCCTTCTCTTGTTAGTCTGTCCTATTTAAGCTCTGTCCCTTCTCTTGTTAGTCTGTCCTATTTAATCTCTGTCTCTTCTCTTGTTAGTCTGTCATATTTAATCTCTGTCCCTTCTCTTGTTAGTCTGTCCTATTTAATCTCTGTCCCTTCTCTTGTTAGTCTGTCATATTTAAGCTCTGTCCCTTCTCTTGTTAGTCTGTCCTATTTAATCTCTGTCTCTTCTCTTGTTAGTCTGTCCTATTTAATCTCTGTCCCTTCTCTTGTTAGTCTGTCCTATTTAATCTCTGTCCCTTCTCTTGTTAGTCTGTCCTATTTAATCTCTGTCCCTTCTCTTATTAGTCTGTCCTATTTAATCTCTGTCCCTTCTCTTGTTAGTATGTCCTATTTAAGCTCTGTCCCTTCTCTTGTTAGTCTGTCCTATTTAATCTCTGTCTCTTCACTTGTTAGTCTGTCCTATTTAAGCTCTGTTGATTCTCTTGTTCTGTGGTGGTTCTTGTATTGGGAGATATTGTATTATGTTCTGTCTTGCTTGATCTCTGTGGTTGTATTCTGTGTATGTGGATTGTGTTTATTGTGTGAGTGAGAGAAGGGTCTTATCATTAGAGTGTGTTTACATCACAGATCATGATGAGACTCTGTGGCTTTACTGGTTCATGTTTTACTTTAATGTCTATTTGTAATTTAACTGATAATGAACAATGCTCAAATGTATAAAGCTGTGTGTTATGCTGTGTTATGGCTTTATAAAACTACATACAATTGAAATTTTAATATTAGAATTATGTACTTATAAACCATAATGTCCACAGGACCACCCAGTCCCTCTCAGATCAGTCCTCTCTTATGTTTAATGGATTATTGTCATGGACATTTTCTAATAATGGATGAGGACTCAGACATGGTTAAAATGATTTATATTCTGTATTAAATCAAAGATATTAAAAAGGCAAATCATGAGAGTCTCATTCAAGCATGACAACTCTGAAGGCAAGGGGGGCGCTCCCCCTGCTTATATACAATCTTAAACACAATTCAGCAGTTCATCTTAAGCACAGCATGTTCCAAAACATAGGCGCCCAGCAGGCTACTTTGTCTCACGTGTGTATCTCCCAATATGGACTTCCCTAGAGTTAGCGGAAGCAACTGATGCATCAGTAGAACACAGACAGCTGAATGACTAGTGACAACCAGCTAACAAAGTGCTCTTACCCTCAGCACTCTCCCTGACCTGGGACATATATGCCTAATATGAACTAAGCATGGTTACACTGAAACACACTACTTCATTATTGTAGTCCTTCTGCTTAGCCAGAATGGACAAATACTAAATCATAAAGTTCATAATGATCTCTTTATAACAATTAAACATAATCTAATCAATGATAATTAATCAATAATTTCTGTCACAATTATCCTGTGTTATAATCATCTGTCTAACACTGTAGCTTTTACTGATACTGTTTATTCAGGAGCTGGAGCACAAAATCATCTCTCTGGTGAAAAATGAGCTGAAGAGATTCAAGAAACTACTGAGTCCAGATTACCCAGCATGCACTGAGAGACAGGTGGAGGATGAGGAGGATCAGAGCAGTGTCAGAGAGGGGGCGATGAAGATCACACTGCACGTCCTGAGGAACATGAACCAGACAGACCTCGCTAACACACTACAGACCAGTAAGAGCTCTGGGTCATGACATCATAACATCACTTTATTACTTCAGAGGGAGGACACTGTTGGTGAATCTCAGTTCACAATGAGGATCTTTTTTTTTTATTTTCCAACATGTACAGTTGTGATCAAATTTATTCAACCCCCACTGAAATAAAGTGTTTTGGCCAGTTTGACATTGATTTTGATCATTTCAGTCATCTTATTTACAATTATATCAAAGAGGCACTTATAAATTAGACAAACATAACATAATATTTATGATGGAATAACCACAAATGTCTTTACTGTGCTCACATCATTATCAGTTTTATTCAACCCCCTAGTGACATTATTTTTTAGTACTTAGTACAACATCCTTTTCCAGTTATGACAGCTTTCAAGCGTGAAGCATAGCTTGACACAAGTGTCTTGCAGCGACCTATGGGTATCTTAGCCCATTCTTCATGGGCAAAAGCCTCCAGTTCAGTCACATTCTTAGGCTTGCGCACTGCAACTGCCTTCTTTAGGTCCCACCAGAGGTTCTCAATTGGATTTAAGTCTGGTGATTGCGATGGCCACTCTAGAATGTTCCAGCCTTTCATGTTCAACCATGCTCTAGTGGACTTGGATGTGTGCTTCGGATCATTGTCCTGTTGGAAGGTCCAACGTCTCCCAAGCCACAGGTTTGTGACTGACTCCATCACATTTTCCTCCAAGATCTCCTGGTACTGAAGGGAATTCATGGTACCCTGCACACGTTGAAGCTTTCCTGTACCATTAGAAGCAAAACAGCCCCAAAGCATAATTGACCCCCCGCCATGCTTCACAGTAGGCAAGGTGTTCTTTTGTTCATAAGCCTGGTTCTTCCTTCTCCAAACATAGCGCTGGTCCATTGTCCCAAACAGTTCTAATTTAGTTTCCAAAACCTGTTCCAAAACCTTTGTGGCTTGTCCACATGACTTTTGGCATACTGCAGTCGACTTTTCTTGTTCTTTGGAGTCAGCAAGGGGGTGCGTCTGGGCATTCTGGCATGGAGGTCTTCGTTATGCAGTGCGCGCCTTATTGTCTGAGCTGAAACTTCAGTGCCCACATCTGACAGGTCTTTTTTCAGTTCCTTAGCAGTCACGCGGGGATTTTTCTCCACATTACGCTTCAGGTAGCGCACAGCAGTCGCGGTCAGGATCTTCTTTCTGCCACGACCAGGTAACGTTTCCACTGTGCCCTTTAACTTGAACTTGCGAATGATACTTCCGATAGTGTCTCTTGGAATATTTAACAACTTCGCAATCTTTTTATATCCATTGCCATTCTTGTGAAGAGCAATAACCTCTTCTCTTGTCTTCTGGGACCATTCTCTTGCCTTCACCATGCTTGGAAACACACCAGTAGATGTCTAGAAGGAGCTGAGTATCACAGTCCTTTTAAATCTGCCTAATTGGTGCTTATCATGCTTGACTGCTGCTCGTTGACATCCACAGATGTTTTCAATACCTGATGGAAAACACTGGAATGAACCTCTGTTCTTAGGAGTGGTAGTCGTAAAGGGGTTGAATAATTGTGTCAATGAAGAAATCACAAAAAGGCCATTTAATACTTTATGACAAAAAAAATTGATGCTATCTTAGTTGCATTTAGTTCTTTAACAAGTCCTTGTAAGATTTCATTATGAACACAATTACAAATGTGCACTGAATTTCATAAAACCCTTCGCAGCATTGGGGGTTGAATAAATTTGATCACAACTGTACATACACATATGTACATCCAAGCTTGCATATATACACACACACACACACACACACACACACACACACACACACACACACACACACACGAACAAGTGCAAACATACTTATTAAGGACATAGGCAGTTCCAAAGGATGTCTCTGTTCTTACACGGACAGGTAAAAAACAAGCAGACAAACAATAATAAGAGTAAAGGAAAAAAAAAAAAAAAAACCCCTGAGTTACCTCTTTGTGCACAGTGCATCTTATTTCAAGGTGTTAGTTTCATCAATAGGAAAGGCTAAGATTCATTTATCCCAGTATTTTATAAAATGGTCCAATCTTAACTGCAACATAAACGTTAATCTTTCCATTGCATAGATTTCAAACAACTTCAATCCACTGTTTTTTAGTTGGAGGATCTTGCTGCATCCACTTTCTAGTTTTTTTACTTGCTGCCAACAATACTTTGAGCAGGTATTTATCATTCTTTCCCACTAGTTGCAGCACCTTTCCCATATAAAGTTTCAGCCATGTGAATTGAAATTCGATCTCAAACAAATCCGCTATTACATTACCAATGTCTTGCCAAAGTGACGCTACCACTGGGCAACTCCAGAAAATGTGAAAGTGATCGGCCATCTGAGTACCGCACTGTCCAACACAATCCCTGCTGTTTTCCTTTATCCATCAAAGCTCTTTTAGGAGTGTAAAAAAACCTAACTAAGCATTTCCAGTTAAATTCCCTTAATAATCTAGAATGTGATGTTGAAGTTATCCACCTACAAAACATACCCCAATATTCATCTGGAATTGATGTTGTGACGCCGGGACAGAAGCAGCTGGAGGCAGAGGCTGAGTGAGACTGGTTTTATTCTCCATTGCAAAAGGAACGTAGAAACTCAGTCCACTCGGCAGGACAATGAAATGAATGCAACAAAGAAGAAAGTAAAAATAGAAGCAGCAATCCGATGTGAAGAGCAGGTCTTCTCTAAAGGGTGCAGGTTCAATGCGCAGCACTGAACAGCGTGACCTGTGGGAATAAATACAACCCGAAACTGATTAAGTGACAGGTGTCAGTATTTGGGTGATTGTGATTGGGGGAGTGTTCTGGAATGAGAGGGTGTGCTCTGTGATGTGGGCGTGCGCGTGAGGGAAGGAGTGCGTGTGTGCGCCCTCTGGTGGCGTCCTGGCTGACCCACCGTCACAGATGTGTTACTTTCTCTTTCCCATTTTGATTTTATATATGTTGTGGAGTATCCCTTAGTTATTTGAAAACTCATATATATGTTTGAGATAATCCTCCTGGTGTCCTTCAGTTTGTAGACATCCATAAAAGCCCAGACTAAGCTACCCTTTGGTATATTTATCATTTTTAATTCTTTGTTATAATAATCCCTAATCTGTAGGCATCTATAGAAGTCTTCCTTATCTAAGTCAAATTGTTTAGTCAGAGGCATGTATGATAAGAATTTCCCTTCTTTGACCATTGTACTGTGAGCAGTTATTCCCTTATTAGCCCAGGTTTTGAATCTCATGTCTAACTTGGAAGGTTTAAAATGCAGGTCATACAATGCCCACTTCAAAATTCTCACCTGTTCAGTTAACTGTAATTTCTTGACCTCTTTATACCACACTGTTAGGGCTAGACTTGTCCATCCGTTTAAGCAATCAGCAACACCACCACCAAAATTGCTATTTCCAAGTAAAGACTGTAAAAGAGAATATATTTGTGTTAATTTGTAGGTTTTCCATCGAGCTTCATACTCTGGGATACACCAGCAGGCTAAGACTCTAAGTTGAGCTGCCATATAGTAGTTCAGTAGACATGGGAGGGCTCTTCCTCCATTTTCTTTGGATAGCTCCAACGTCTTGTATCTCCATGACAAAAGTTTAGTTGCTTTGGGGCTCACTTTGTAGTATCTTTGTTTGGTAAACCTAGCTCGTTTTTCTATCTCCTCATCAAGCAATTCGTCTTAACTTTGTAATCTGCTGCAATATTTTAGGGTCACCTTTCTTGACATGAGCCATTTCCAATTCCTGCAGGGTACTTTGGAGTTCCTTAAATATTTTCTGTTTCTCTTTGATCAGTTGTGAAGTAATCAGTATTAATTTTCCCCGCATTACCGCTTTAGGATACACGTCATTATTATCATTCTATATATGTTGTTATATCTTGTTTAATTTGTTCTAATACTTTGTTATTATTCAGGATGCCCACATTGAGTCGCCATAATTTATTTTTAGGTTTAGTATTCAGCTGCAGTGTCAAATACACCCCTGCTTGGTCTGATAGGGCTCCTCAAAGTCAAAGTTAACTTTATTATCCCAGGAGGGAAATACAAATGGTCATGGTGCATATGGTACAAACAACTTCAAACAGGGTAAAAATACCACACACACACACACAAACACACACACACACACACACACACACACACACACACACACACACACACACACACAATACTACAGTGTCAAGTCCCTTGCTGAGAACTGTCTTTCATTAACCATTGTGATTGCAAAAGGATTGCAAATGACTTACTGAACCTAGTTGTTCTTATTTTCCTTTGTAGTGGCTTCCCCTTACCACGTTGACTTAACTGGAATCTATTATGTAAATGGTGGGTAGTGTCTGCAAGAATACTTTCAGCCTTGTGTAGTAGGATGTCTTGAAACAGCTGGACAGCTGATGTTTGATTGCACCCAATTATCCTGCTAGCTATTTTAATAATACATTGCAATTTATCCTGGTCTTGTTTACGCATGCTACCAAAGACATAGACCAGACCAAAGGACAAAACACACTGAAGTACAGACTTATAAAATAACTCTAAAATATAAGTGTCAACATTAAATATACGCAATATTTTTAAGAAAAACATTCTTTGTTGAAGCTTCTTCACCTTAAAAGCGGCACATTTGTCGAATCTCAACTGATCATCAATTTCAACCCCTAAATATTTGTAAGTGTTAACTCTCTTTATCGGTGTGTTGTTGACGACAGTGTTTGGTACTTCTTCTGCACTACGTCTAAAATCAATAACCATTTCTTTAGTTTTGCTTGTGTTAACATTAAGAAAATTGTCAGAGCACCATTTTATGAAGCTCTTCACTTCCTCTTCAAAGCTGGACATTGACAGCTCCCCTGCTTTCAAGAACCCCACCAGGGCAGTGTCGTCTGCATACTTAAAATAAGAGTGTGTAGTTGTAAGAGCACGACACTCATTGGTATAAAGTGTATAGAGTATGGGAGACAGCACACATCCTTGGGGAGCACCTGTGTTAATGACCTTAGGGGATGAGATGGCCTGATTAAATCTAACCTGCTGAGTACGATTTAACAGGAAGTTATTAATCCATATAATAAGCCTTGGGTTGGGTTGACACCTAACTTGACCAGTTTGTCCACCAGTAGGTGGGGTTAGATGGTATTGAATGTTCTGCTGAAATCAATAAAACCAATCTTTACAGAGCTGTGAGGCTCCTCTAGATCAGGGATGTCAAAGTCAAATACACTGAGGGCCAAAAAACCAAATTTGCTACAAGCCGAGGGCCGGACTGGTTCAATGTTTATTAAAACATATATTGAAATGATTGCACATAGCCTATTGAACCAAGACCTAACTGTGACGGGCAGGTGTGAGCAACAAAAAGGAAGCGATCACGCCAAGTCTCAGGGAAAAAGGGTGGTTTAATATAAAGTGTGCAAACCTAAAACCCGTGCAATAGATCCAAATCAAGGATATAATGACCAGCGGTCAACTGGTACAAAGCCAAGACATATATAGACAGACAAACGACCATCAGGTGGGAACGGATCACGGGCTCCGCCCACCTGAGGGGCGTACACGACGTCACAAAACAACAACAACACAGCCGCTGTGGACAGAGGCGGCCGGTAGGGGGCCGCCTCACCGTGACAGACCCCCCCACCAAGCCGCACTCCCCTCCACTGGGTGTGTGGCACACAGCGGCTGCACAACAACACGAAGGGGCAGGAAGGCAAGGACAGGCAGGGACACACCTCCTGCAGTCCACGAGCTGAAACACAAAACACAACATTAGTCAGCTCACCTCCCTGGGCGGGACCCTGGACCGACCGGGCTGTTAACAACACAAAACCACGCCCCAGTCGGTCACAGGGCCCTCACGCCCTAACCGGCATTCAGCTGGTAAGCCCCATGGGTGTGAGGACGAGGGGCTACGGCTCCTCTCTCGTTCCTTGTGTGTGTGTGGGTGTGCAGGCTACCTCTCCAAGGCGTGGCTACTTCACCTCCTGAACCTACCTCCTCCCAGAGCTGACCCCTGCCTTCTGCTAGGGGTCACCCCAGCCTCCTGGGGAGCCAACCCCTCCCGGGGCCTCTCATCTCAAGGTGGACTCCTCCACCCAACCCAGGAGCGCCAGAGACCGAGGCCCAGAGCACCCCCGACGCGGGCTAGGGAGCAGCCCCAAGGGCTTCCTGGTCACCCCGGGCAGGAGGGAGGATCTCCATCCCCAGCAGGAGCTTTTCAGACCGGAGCCCCATGGTCCCCAAACATCCGGGGGCCCCAGCCCTCTAGGGAGGGGCTCTTCACGACCGGGCTCCGGTCACCCCACAACACAAGGGGGCTCCTGCCAGGTGGAGACCCCCACAAGGTCCAGGAACACTGCCAAGGAGAAGCACCTGCACAAAGAACACACCCTCACACACACACACACACACACATACAAACACAAAACACAAACGCGCCTTACCCTATTCAGGGCCTCCCTTGGGAGAGACGCCCTCCGTGCCACACCCCATGGCACGGGACCACAGCCGGTCCCCCCCCAAACACACATTCAGGGGGAGGAGCATGCGTGGAATTACACGCAAACATTAGACAACACGTTAGGACACAACACACACGCAAAGACTAGACAAGCAAACAAAAAACGGCGTACACACAAACAGCTTCCGAAGGGTGGCTGGTCATTCTGTGACGGGCAGGTGTGAGCAACAAAAAGGAAGCGATCACGCCAAGTCTCAGGGAAAAAGGGTGGTTTAATATAAAGTGTGCAAACCTAAAACCCGTGCAATAGATCCAAATCAAGGATATAATGACCAGCGGTCAACTGGTACAAAGCCAAGACATATATAGACAGACAAACGACCATCAGGTGGGAACGGATCACGGGCTCCGCCCACCTGAGGGGCGTACACGACGTCACAAAACAACAACAACACAGCCGCTGTGGACAGAGGCGGCCGGTAGGGGGCCGCCTCACCGTGACACTAACACAGTGTATAGGCCTTTTATTTAATGGTTAAATGAATAAAGCAATATTTTCTTATGGATCTGTCAGTAATTTCAAGTGAAAACATTTTTCAACAAGCAAACAGATAAAAACAAACTTCCTTCAAAGAAAACATGTCCTGTACATTAAATGAATAAAGTAATAAAGGTTTGAAAAGTGCTGGAATTTAAGCTAAAGTACTTGAAAACGCTTGAAATTGTAACTACTTCGTTTCACAACAAATAGCTGTCTGACTGAACAGTTCTCTTGTATTACGTTAACAAATACGAGCCTCTTGTAATTCCAGGACGAAACATGAGAGAACGTGAAGATGTTAAGATTGGGCGTTTTGAAAATAAACAACCATTAAATAATGTGAATAAAAAAGCGAATTATTTCGAATGATTTCGAGTATATGTATAAATATTTAACTTAATTATGTTTAACTGGTGCGCGCAGTTACAAAATTCGAGAGGTGCACGACCTTGCGAATCGACAGCGTGCGACACCCTCGCGCACGGGCGGAGCCACTGCGATTACGTCATTTTCGCCGCGCTGACCCTCGCCGCTTGTGCGCGCTGCAGTGACTTCACGGGCTACCGTTGCATTGTGGGGAATGTAGTGTTTGTGCGTGCAAAACACCATCGGGCGGCTGTGGCCTGCGGCCCGGTTCTAATAGTAATTAAATATCATCCAGGGGGGCATAGATAATCATTTCCTTGACTTTGACACATGTGCTCTAGATGTTCAAATAAGCTGTTTGTCATGGTCAGCAGTGCATCCTCCACTCCCCACCTTGGCTGGAATGCGAACTGGAAAGGATCCAAAGATGGTGCTACCTCACTAAGCAGATGTTTCAGTATGATTTTCTCTAAGCATTTCATAGGCATTGAGGTTAATGACACAGGTCTCATATCATTCATCTCTTTGGGCCTGTTATTCTTTAGTACAGGTACAATCAGAGACTGTTTCCACTGAACCAGGATTGGTCCTGTTTCTACTGGCCGCTGAAACAGCATTTGAAATGGAAAAGCGAGTGAATCGGCACATGTGTGCAGCACTTTCCAACTGATACAGTCTGGACCCTGAGATTTATTAATGTTAACACGTAAAAACTGATCTTTAACCTCCTCAATGCTGATTTGTATGTCACAAACTTGCATAGTTCTGACTGCATCCATTGCCTATTTCTGCTGAGTTTTATAGTCAGTACTGTCAAACCTACAATAAAAAGTATTCAGTTCATCTGAGAAGGCGTTGTCATCTGAGACAGTCAAGTTCTGCATTTTAGGTTTATAACCAGTCATAATTTGTAATGCCTGCCAAGCCTCTTTTGCGTCATGGTTGAATAATGACTGAACCTTGTTTTTATAAGCAGTCTTGCAGTCCAGTATTTTCTTTAATGTTTTTCCATAAGGATCTGATGTCCTCCTTTGAGCCTCCAGATTTAAACAGCCTCTTTTTATGGTTTAGTAGTTCTTTAAGTTCAGGAGTAATCCATGGTTTATTATTTGGATAAAGTTTCACAGTCTTTTTTGGGATGATAATGTCCTCACACATCTGAATGTATCCTGAAACTGCAGCGTCATTGATGTTTGAAGATGAGTTTATCAAAAAGGTAGTGCAGTCCAGGCAATCCCTTAAAATACAACAATTTTCTTATATTTCATGTGATGAGTCTGTTATGATTGATCTTAAAGACATTAACATGTGTGCTGTTGTCTTCCTCTTTATCAGAACTGGCCCCTGCTTGCCACAGAAAGCTCAAATCTAAACTGAGGGGAAAATGTCAGAAAATTACTGAAGGAATCTCAGAGCATGGAACCACAACACTTCTGAATGAGATCTACACAGAGCTCTACATCACAGAGGGAGGGAGTGGAGAGGTCAATAATGAACATGAGGTGAGACAGATTGAGACAGCATCCAGGAGACCAGCAACACAGGAGACACCCATCAAATGCAGTGACATCTTTAGACCCTTACCAGGACAAGACAAAGCCATCAGAACTGTGCTGACTAAAGGAGTGGCTGGAATTGGTAAAACAGTCTCAGTGCAGAAGTTCATACTGGACTGGTCTGAAGGAAATGTAAATCAGGATGTTCTCTTCATATTTCCACTTCCTTTTAGGGAGCTGAATTTGATGAAGGAGAAAAAGCTCAGTCTGGTGCAGCTTCTTCATTGCTTTTTTCCAGAAACATGTGAATTAAAACCAACTCACTATACAAATTACAAAATTCTGTTCATCTTTGATGGTCTGGATGAGTGTCGTCTTCCTCTAGATTTCCAGAACAATGAGAGCTTGTGGGATGTAAGAGATTCAACCTCAGTGGATGTGCTGCTGACAAACCTCATCAAGGGGAATCTGCTTCCCTCTGCTCTCCTCTGGATAACCTCTCGACCAGCAGCAGCCAATCAGATCCCTCCTCAGTGTGTTGACCAGGTAACAGAGGTGCGAGGGTTCAGTGGCTTTCAGAAAGAGGAGTACTTCAGGAAGAGAATCAGAGACCAGAGTCTGGCCAACAGAATCATTTCACACATGAAGTCATCAAGAAGTCTCTACATCATGTGCCACATTCCAGTCTTCTGTTGGATTGCAGCCACTGTTCTAGAGAGGATGTTGGATGAAGCAGAGAGTGGAGAGATCCCCAAGACTCTGACTCAGATGTTCACACACTTCCTGATCTTTCACATCAAACACAAGCACCAAAAGTATGAACAGAAAAGTGACACTGTCACTAAACAAACTAGAAAACATGTTTTGGCACTGGGACAACTGGCTTTCCAACAGCTGGAAAAAGGCAACCTGATCTTCTATGAGGAAGACCTGAGAAACAGTGGCATTGATGTCAGAGAAATGTCGGTGTATTCAGGAATGTGCACTCAGATCTTCAGAGAAGAGTTTGGTCTACAGCTGGGGAAGGTGTTCAGCTTTGTACATCTGAGTGTTCAGGAGTTTCTGGCTGCTTTATATGTGTTCATTACCTTCATCTCCACCAACACAAATGTGCTGGAACAGCAACAACCTGGATTTTTCAGTATTTTCAAAAAATCAATATCTTCTCTCCTCAGCAGTGCAGTGGACAAGGCCTTACAGAGTCAGAATGGACATCTGGACCTTTTCCTCCGCTTCCTTCTGGGTCTCTCACTGGAGTCCAATCAGACTCTCTTACGAGGACTACTGACACGGACAGGAAGAAGCTCTCACAGCAAAGAGGAAACAGTCCAGTACATCAAGGAGAAGATCAGGGAGAATCCCTCTCCAGAGAAATCCATCAATCTGTTCCACTGTCTGAATGAACTGAATGATCATTCTCTAGTACAGGAAGTCCAAACATACCTGAGCAGAGGAGGTGACACTCGTCTTCATGGAGTCAGGCTCTCTCCTGCTCAGTGGTCAGCTCTGGTGTTTGTGTTGCTGAACTCAGAAGAGGAGCTGGATGAATTTGACCTGAGGAAATATGACCCATCAGAGGAATGTCTACTGAGACTGCTGCCAGTGGTCAAAGCATCCAGAAAAGTCATGTGAGTATTTTCATTCAGAGATTCACAGTGGACATAGCACTGGATGCTCCTGAATCAGAAGGTCTATCAGAGGGGGGGGGGGGGGGGGGCGCTGCCTCTGTGCTCTGGGGTGTGGGGCCCGGGGTGCGGGGGGAGCAGGTGCTGGCCCTCAGCGGGGGTGGCGGGACATGGGGCCCGGTGCCTAGGGCCCTGCCCGCGCGGGGGTGACCTGCGCCACTGCGGGTCCGCCGCTGGGTGGGGTGGGTCAGTGTGCCTTGTGTCGGGGCATCGGGTCTGGGCCTTGGGGCTCTGAGGTGCCTGGGTGGTGGGGGTGGGGCGGTGTTTGTTGGGGGGTATCTGGAGTGGGCTGGGGGCGCTGGGTTTCAGACTCAGACCAGCTTATCTTCAATACTGTTGATGTCTGTTGTTGCTTGATTACCAATCGCACAATACGGTTGTGGGTGCTTACATGAGTTTGTTGTGCATATGGGATGAATATGTGTTTAGGTGAATGTGGATGTCCAGACCGGCTACTCTCTGCGGTGGGGGGGTAGTAAATCATGGTGCCTAATGAGCCAGCTAGTTAGCTGGACCTATGGACCTATGCATTCCCACCACCCACACACCCCTACTTACAACACCCCCCCACACATACAAACACACACAGTCCTTTTACATTTAGGATCCTGGGGGGCAGGCATGTTACCCAGAGGTCAATGAGGTGGGCCTGCTGTCATGGCCTCACCCGTCTCCTAACCACTGTCTGTCCCTCAGTTTTTACTGCACTTTAGACATTGAGGGCTTTTGAGGGGATGGTGTGGACACACGTCGTCCAGTGGCCCGGGGCTTTGCCCACGTTTGTCCCAGCACCTGTCCCCTCAATTTTAACTACACCATAGTATCACACACTACCATACATGCATATACACCAACACCTACACACTACACAGCACTGGGGGTGGAGGGGTGGGAAGGCCTTCCTTCACCCGTTTCCTGCTCCCTGCCGGGACAGGGATGGGTCGCTAGCGCGGGGCTGGACTGGTGGCGTCCTGGAGCTGCTGCCGATCCTTGCTGGTCCAGCCATTTGCCCCCGCCGTGGAGGGTGTGTTAATTTGGATGAATGTGTCTTTGTCCTTGTCTCTTTTTGTATAGGTGGGTGAATGAGTACATGTTGGGGGGGGGGGGGGGTATATGGGTGTGTGTGTATATATTGGGATGAATGTGTAAGTACATTTGTGGGTGTATACATGTCCGTAAGAGTGTATATGGTTGTGGGTGAATGTGTGTGGGAGTGTATGTTTGTGTAGTTGTATATATGTGTGAGGGTCTATATATGAGGGTGAGTGTGTGTGTGTGTGTGTATATAAGGATGGGTGTAGGTGTATACATAATGAGGGTGTATATAAGGGGGTGTGTGTATGTATGTAGGGGTGTATACATGGGGGTGAATGTAAATATGAGTTTGAGTGTATGTGTGAGGACAGCTGGTTCTGGGTCTGGGGCTTGTTGTGCCCGGTCCTCTCCCAGCTGCTCCCCTGTGGTTACTTCTCCCCTTTTTTCTGTCTTTTCCCTTTTTATTTTCTCTCCCCCTCTTTTCTCTCCCCCTCTTTTCTATATTCTATCTTCTTATGGTCCACCTAACCTCAATAATTGTTATCACTATTGCACTGTATTATACAGAATTGTTATCATTTGATCTGTACATAAAAACAAAGTTGTCCTCCAAAGATGGGGGGGGGGTGGAGGAAGTTTTATTAATTCATTCCAAATATTTTCTGTTAAAGTTAACTACATGAACATATGAGATATGAGACCTCACCATGTCAGTAGATTATTATAAAGCACAGGGTGAAGCCTCCACTACAGTTACTGGCCTCTGCTTTGATACTTTTAAATCTGTTAATGTAATTAATTTCATCCTATTTTTACAAGATACTGTGATGTGGGGTACATATTAGTCACAAACGTACACAGACTTAAACACACTTTGTTTATTGAAGTAAATGGAGGAAACGGGCGGCACGGTGGTGTGGTGGTTAGCACTGTCGCCTCACAGCAAGGCGGTCTGGGTTCGATTCTTGGTCTGGGCTGCTCTGTGTGGAGTTTGCATGTTCTCCCTGTGCCTGTGTGGGTTTCCTCCAGGTACTCTGGTTTCCTCCCACAGTCCAAAGACATGTGTGTTAGGTTGATTGATCATGCTAAATTGCCCGTAGGTGTGTGTGCGTGCGTGTGTGTTGGCCATGCGGTGGACTGGCGACCTGCCCATGGTGTACCCTGCCTTCGCCTGGAGATGTTGGGATTGGCTCCAGCCCCCCCGTGACCCTGACTAGCGGGATTATGCGGTTCAGATAATGGATGGATGGATGGATGGAGGAAACAACTGGGGAGAGGGATCCAGACGTAATTCAAAGTCAATGCCAAAAAAACAGTCCAGGTCAGGTACACACAAAAAGAAGAAAAAACAGACAGAGGTACAAAAAGGGAGAATCCAGGAGAGCAGTGAACTAGACAAACTGGGTCGAACCACAAAGAGAATAGAATACAGGAAAAACTCTTGGTATGCTTTCAAAATGTCGGCAATACTTCACAAAGAGTTTATTGAGTGTCGTGATATAAATAATAGCCTATGATGAGAACCAGGTGTGAACTAGTACTGAGGGGAGGAGGAACGGGTCAGATGACGTGGGGCATTCTGGGAGTTGCAGTCTCCAGGGTTGAGCTGCATAACAGATACAGAGGATAATTTAATCAGCAGTCTGGATTCTGGAATCCAGCATCATCTGATTGATCTGTATTTTGTACTGTATTTACTCCTCCTTTACAGACTGTCTGGCTGTGGTCTCACTGAGGAGTCTTGCAAATCTCTCACATCAGTTCTACAAACAGAAAACTCACTGAAAGAGCTGGAGATTAATAATAATGACCTACAAGATTCAGGAGTGGAGCAGCTCTGTGCTGGACTGAAGAGTTCAAACTGTAAACTGGAGATTCTCAGGTGAGTTTTCTGTCAATTTAATCTGGAATGGAAACAGTGAAGTGTGGTGACACTACAGGGTTTTAATAAATAATAAGATAAATATTTATGTACTTTTAAAAGTAAATTTCCTTTTTTAAAATAATAAAACTCCTTTGAGTACAGTATAAATACATCTACCACAATGCAATGCAAGACAATTTCATTCTTTATTATTTTATGAGGTTTTCGTTCTTTATTAATTTCAAATATTTTCTGTTAAAATTAACTACATGAACTACATTTCATTGACTGACCACATTGTGGAGAGAAAGAAAAATGTGTGATGCATAAGTAGATTTACATAATCTCCTAGAAGAGAAATGTAACACTCTAAAGAGACTCAGAGGAGCCCTTGTTCAAATGTATGTGGGTATTTATGGAAACGTTCACACTCCTACACAGAGCTGAACACACACACACACACACACACACACACACACACCTGCATAGAAGCGACAAACACGCAGGTTGTAAAACAGCTCTGCCCCAAGTGTGTTATTAATGTTCCAAATCCAGACATCTACACTACTGTGAAAGAAAATGTGGCAATATCTTTTAATTTAATATACAAATATGACAAATGCCCCAATATTAAAATGACATGTAATGAAAAAACCACCTTTTCAGTGCTTGTGCACACACATTTGACAACATTATATCAAAGTTCAGAGCTAAGCAGTTTAGGATTATTAGGTTTAATATTATGGAGGGTGTTTGGTGGTGTAGGATCATATGTGAGGAGTGGATACGAGACCTCACCATGACAGTAGTTTATTATAAAGCACAGGGTGAAGCCTCCACTACAGTTACTGGCCTCTGCTTTGATACTTTTTAATCTGTTAATGTAATTAATTTCATCCTATTTTACAAGATACTGTGATGTGGGGTACATATTAGTGACAAACGTACACAGACTTAAACACACTTTGTTTATTGAAGTAAATGGAGGAAACAACTGGGCAGAGGGATCCAGACGTAATCCAAAGTCAATGTCAAAAAAACAGTCCAGGTGAGGTACACACAAAAAGAAGAAAAAACAGACAGAGGTACAAAAAGGGAGAATCCAGGAGAGCAGTGAACTAGACAAACTGGGTCGAACCACAAAGAGAATAGAATGCAGGAAAAAACGTTATGTATGCTTTCAAAATGTCGGCAATACTTCACAAAGAGTTTAGTGAGTGTCGTGATATAAATAATAGCCTATGATGAGAACCAGGTGTGAACTAGTACTGAGGGGAGGAGGAACGGGTCAGACGACGTGGGGCATTCTGGGAGTTGCAGTCTGCAGGGTTGAGCTGCATAACAGATACAGAGGATAATTTAATCAGCAGTTCAGATTCTGGAATCCAGCATCATCTGATTGATCTACATTTTGTACTGTATTTACTCCTTTACAGACTGTCTCTCTGTGGTCTCACTGAGGAGTCTTGCAAATCTCTCATATCAGTTCTACAAACAGAAACCTCACTGAAACAACTGGAAATTAATAATAATGACCTACAAGATTCAGGAGTGGAGCAGCTCTGTGCTGGACTGAAGAGTTCAAACTGTAAACTGGAGATTCTCAGGTGAGTTTTCTGTCAATTTAATCTGGAATGGAAACAGTAAAGTGTGGTGGCACTACAGGGTTTTAATCAATTTAAGATTAATATTTATGTACTTTTAAAATGTCAATTTCCTTTTAAAAATAATAAACTTCCTTTGATTACACTATAAAAAATCCTACCACAAGGCAATGCAAGACAATTTCACACTTTATTATTTTATGAGGTTTTCTTTCTTTATTAATTCCAAATATTTCCTGTTAAAATTAACTACATGAACTACATGTCATTGACGGAGTCCTTGTCCAAATGTATGTGGGTATTTATGGAAACACACACTCCTACACACCGCTGAACAGACACACTCCTACACAGACCTGACTGAAACACACAGCTTGTAAAACAGCTCTGCCCCAAGTGTCTTATTAATGTTCCAAATCCAGACGTCCACATCCATAGTACTGTGAAAGAAAATGTGGCAATATCTTTTAATTTCATTTACACATATGACAAATACCCCAATATTAAAATGACATGTAATGAAAAAACCACCTTTTCAGTGCTTGTGCACACACATTTGACAACATTATATCAAAGATCAGAGCTAAGCAGTTTAGGATTATTAGGTTTAATATTGTGGAGGGTGTTTGGTGGTGTAGGATCATAGGTGAGGAATGGATATGAGACCTCACCATGTCAGTAGTTTATTATAAAGCACAGGGTGAAGCCTCCACTACAGATACTGGCCTCTCTAGCGCCCCATACTGGCTGCTCTGCAAATGCAGTGAGGACACTGTCTTTCTCCCTCTTTTTCCTCCTTTCTGCAGATTGTCTGGTTGTTTGGTCACAGAGGAAAGCTGTTCTTCTCTGGCTTCAGCTCTGAGTTCAAACCCCTCACACCTGAAAGAACTGGATCTGACTTACAACCACCCAGGAGACTCAGGAGTGAAGCTGCTCTCTGCTAGACTGGAGGATCCCCACTGCAGACTGGACACACTCAGGTATGTAGGAATCGCCTTAAACACCCTGTGTGTGAACACACACTCCAAATGTGAGAAGAACAGTGTCATACATAGAAACAGCACACATGACACACACATGGTCTTATTCCTAAAATTCATACAGTATCATACATGACACCAGTGGCAGCTCGTCAGTAGGGGGCGCTGGGGTGCCGTCCTCATCAAATTATCCAGAGAAAAAATGTTACTTAGACATATGAACTTATGTAAATTATATATTGCAAAAGTATTATGAAACTAGTAATACTGACAATTATCGTACATTTAAAAAAAGATCAATAATTCTATCTAGTTGTAAGCACAGGTGGTCACACCTGCTTGGCATTGCTGCCTGACGCACCTCCGATGGTGCCATTGTGTGGGCTGCAGGGTCGTCAGCTGGGGGGGGGCACCCTTCACTGATGTTTCACTCCATTATCCCCCAGAACATCTCTGGGTGGTGGAGCAGCAACAGGGACGTCTCCCTGCCGCCCCCTGCAGCCTGCTGAAGGATCTGTATTCACCCCACTCTCTGACCCCAGCGTTATTATTGTTGTGTGTGGAATGAGTCGCAGGGGACTGTGCATGTCAGGGACGTCCATCTCCCTGAATCAAGCACAAGTACTGACCGCATACCAGAACGTCTCCCTCAAGAGCTTCTTTCCCCCATGTGTCATCCTTCCTTCTGAGCCACAGCCAGAAGCTCCCTTCCTCACCCTCCTCTGCAAGGTTGCGAATAGCTCACCTCCTGTTAGGGCCTGTGACACCCAGAGTTTTCAGTAGCCTCTGTGTGGATGTCCCAGTGAAGCCCCTGCATCTGACATTCACTGGGAAGATGAATGGTCTCCACTCAGCTTGTGAGCACGTTGCTGCCAGCTCTGCGTACTTGTCCTTCTTCCGTTCGTACGAGGACTCCATGTGCTCCTCCCATGGGACTGTCAGCTCTGCCATGATGACTGCTTTGGCAGGTGCTGACCAGAGCACGATGTCTGGGCGCAAGGATGTTATAGTAATTTCTGCTGGGAATTTCAGTTGGCGGCTAAGGTCGGCTGCCAACTGCCACTCACTTCCTAGCGACAGGAGCGACCGCTCTGTCCCCGTGCTGCGCCGTGCTGTCGTCCCTGGCCTGGTAAACTGGATCCACATCGGGGAGGTGGGTAGGCTTGCTGACCGGTTTACCTGCTGTCTGTGGGCTTCCAGGATCTCTGTGAGCTTGCGCAGGACCTTGTCATGCCGCCACCTGTACCTTCCCTGTGACAGCGCTGTCTTGCATCTGGAGAGGATGTGCTTTAGGGTTGGACTTGGGAAACTACAGAGATGGCAGTGTTCTTCTGTGCCAAACCAGGTGAGAAGGTTCCGGGGGCTCGGTAAGGTGTCGTATGTGGCCCTAATCCGAAAGCTCAGTCTTGCCTGGGGAGTTCTCCACAAATCGGCCCAAGTGATGGTTCTGTTTAGCACAGCCTCCCAAGTAGTCCATCTGCCTTGCTGTTGCTGGCTCACTGCTGTAATCTTGTATGTTTCCTCCTCCATCTTGGCAACTTCAGAGATCACAAGATCCTTCCTCTCCTTCCTGGTCGCTTTGGACCAGCTCTTTGGTGCTACTGCCCATCCCAGACCAGATCTGCCCAACTGTGTAGCACCAACGATCTCCTGGTGCTTCAGCCGTTCCACTGCCTGGTCAACTGCTTGGGATGCATTCCACTTCCGTCCAGTGCGAATCTGAGGGTTGGCAGCTCGAATTGCCGGGTCCGTGGAGTCTCTCAGTTCGAAGTGGAGTCTCACCTTCTCCTTTTGTCCACTGAATGTCTGTGACATTATATGTGTACCGTATACTTCCTGTGTGTGGGGCGCTGGACTAATGGGTGTCTATGTAGGTCCTTAAACTTTTGGCATACATGTGATCTGGAGAAGCTCTTTAATTGGTTGCCTTAAAGTTTGCTGCGGGACAGAGAGCTGCGCCCCAGACACACCTACTTTTATCAGTAGCCTATCAGTATAGTTAATTATTGATCCTGGAATATTCTTTAAAGGGTTTGACTCCACACACAAGGCAGTGAATGTAATCTGTGAAGTCTAGACCCTATAGAGTTGTGTGTGTGTGTGTGTGTGTGTGTGTGTGTGTGTGTGTGTGTGTGTGTGGGACAGACTGTTCAGTTATCTATGTGCATGTGTGTGTGTGAGTAATAGAGCTTTCTTCCTCTATTTCTATATTTCTCTCAGGACAGAACCTTCAGAATAAAAAATAACTGTGTGTGTGTGTGTGTGTGTGTGTGTGTTCTTTAGGGTGGATCATGCAGGGAAGATCAGTCTCAAACCAGGACTAAGAAAATGTAAGCAGTTATGTAGTTAATACATACACACACACACACACACACACACACACACACACACAGAGAGATATACACACACACACACACACACACACACACACACACACAGAAAATATAACCAGCATGTATATATATATACACACACACACACAAATATACACACACACACACACACGCACGCACGCACACACACACACACACGCACGCACGCACGCACACACACACGCACACACGCACACACACACACGCATGCACACACACACACTCATACACACACACACACACACACACACACATACACACACACACACACACACACACACACACACACACAGTATTTGTGTGGTCTCCTCTAATGTCTCTTCTTGTGTGCAGATGCGTGTGAGCTCACACTGGACCCAAACACAGCACACACACGTCTCTCTCTGTCTGAGGGGAACAGAAAGGTGACGTATGTGAAGGAGCAGCAGACGTATCCTGATCATCCAGAGAGATTTGATTACTGGCCTCAGGTGATGTGTAGAGAGAGTCTGACTGGACGCTGTTACTGGGAGGTTGAGTGGAGTGGAGATGCTGATATAGCAGTGACATATAAAGGAATCAGCAGGAAAGGAGACAGTAATGACTGTTGGTTTGGATTCAATATAAAGTCCTGGAAGCTGCGCTGCTATAATAACAGTTACTTTGTCTATCACAATAATAACGACACTCACATCTCTGCCCCCTCCAGCTCCAACAGAGTAGGAGTGTATCTGGACTGGCCGGCCGGCACTCTGTCCTTCTACAGCGTCTCCTCTCACACACACACACTCACACACTTACACACACTCCACTCCACATTCACTGAGCCCCTCTATGCAGGGTTTTGGGTTTGGGATTCTGACTCCTCAGTGTGTGTGTGTGAGATATAATAACCTCCTGTGTACTGGAGCAACACCTGCGTCTCCATGGAAACACACACTCCTGTACACACACAACTGGAGAACAAAATCTCTCTCTCTCTCTCTCTCCCTCCTCTTTTTCTTGCCTCAACAGTTACTGTCTTCTCTGCATTTCTAGGTTTAGGGGTAAATGAAGTCCTGTGATTACATGCAGAGTAGTTAACCGTGGAGTGTAGAACCTGCTTCTACATTTTACTGTTTTATCCAGTATTTTACATTTACAGTTGTGATCAAATTTATTCAACCCCCACTGAAATAAAGTGTTTTGGCCAGTTTGACATTGATTTTGATCATTTCAGTCATCTTATTTACAATTATATCAAAGAGGCACTTATAAATTAGACAAACATAACATAATATTTATGATGGAATAACCACAAATGTCTTTACTGTGCTCACATCATTATCAGTTTTATTCAACCCCCTAGTGACATTATTTTTTAGTACTTAGTACAACATCCTTTTCCAGTTATGACAGCTTTCAAGCGTGAAGCATAGCTTGACACAAGTGTCTTGCAGCGACCTATGGGTATCTTAGCCCATTCTTCATGGGCAAAAGCCTCCAGTTCAGTCACATTCTTAGGCTTGCGCACTGCAACTGCCTTCTTTAGGTCCCACCAGAGGTTCTCAATTGGATTTAAGTCTGGTGATTGCGATGGCCACTCTAGAATGTTCCAGCCTTTCATGTTCAACCATGCTCTAGTGGACTTGGATGTGTGCTTCGGATCATTGTCCTGTTGGAAGGTCCAACGTCTCCCAAGCCGCAGGTTTGTGACTGACTCCATCACATTTTCCTCCAAGATCTCCTGGTACTGAAGGGAATTCATGGTACCCTGCACACGTTGAAGCTTTCCTGTACCATTAGAAGCAAAACAGCCCCAAAGCATAATTGACCCCCTGCCATGCTTCACAGTAGGCAAGGTGTTCTTTTGTTCATAAGCCTGGTTCTTCCTTCTCCAAACATAGCGCTGGTCCATTGTCCCAAACAGTTCTAATTTAGTTTCATCTGACCACAGTACACTGTTCCAAAACCTTTGTGGCTTGTCCACATGACTTTTGGCATACTGCAGTCGACTTTTCTTGTTCTTTGGAGTCAGCAAGGGGGTGCGTCTGGGCGTTCTGGCATGGAGGTCTTCGTTATGCAGTGCGCGCCTTATTGTCTGAGCTGAAACTTCAGTGCCCACATCTGACAGGTCTTTTTTCAGTTCCTTAGCAGTCACGCGGGGATTTTTCTCCACATTACGCTTCAGGTAGCGCACAGCAGTCGCGGTCAGGATCTTCTTTCTGCCACGACCAGGTAACGTTTCCACTGTGCCCTTTAACTTGAACTTGCGAATGATACTTCCGATAGTGTCTCTTGGAATATTTAACAACTTCGCAATCTTTTTATATCCATTGCCATTCTTGTGAAGAGCAATAACATCTTCTCTTTTCTTCTGGGACCATTCTCTTGCCTTCACCATGCTTGGAAACACACCAGTAGATGTCTAGAAGGAGCTGAGTATCACAGTCCTTTTAAATCTGCCTAATTGGTGCTTATCATGCTTGATTGCTGCTCGTTGACATCCACAGATGTTTTCAATACCTGATGGAAAACACTGGAATGAACCTCTGTTCTTAGGAGTGGTAGTCGTAAAGGGGTTGAATAATTGTGTCAATGAAGAAATCACAAAAAGGCCATTTAATACTTTATGACAAAAAAAATTGATGCTATCTTAGTTGCATTTAGTTCTTTAACAAGTCCTTGTAAGATTTCATTATGAACACAATTACAAATGTGCACTGAATTCCATAAAACCCTTCGCAGCATTGGGGGTTGAATAAATTTGATCACAACTGTATGCAGAAATTTCCCTGCAGTTCCGGTATGTGTCCAGTAGATGGTAGCAGACAACCACATATTGATATACAGTATCATAACTGGGCAAAGTATAGGATTTTGTGTGTGATTTTGCTGGTTAAATTGCAACATATGTAAAGTGTTTTATGTTTTGATGTGATGTACATTTGATGTGTTTGTTTCACTGTTTTAAGCACACGTTTGTTTTTGCTTGATTCTCTGTTTTCAGTGCACTTTTCAGTTTTTTGCTCACTTCTAAAACTACCACACAGACATTTTATTTGAATTTTAACGTCATTTGGACATTAATGCCAAGCTAAAGAACATTGATAAACATTTCAGCCACTTTGTGCTTGCAAAGCAGAATCTGAGAACAGTTGTAAAAGAACTTGGCCTCCTCCAGCACAACATCATTCAGTCTGAACCCACTCACTGGAGCTCCACGCACCACATGAATCAAAATCAAATCAAAATCAGATTTATTGTCACATCACCAGAGTACAGGTACCCCGGTGAGTGAAAAACTTGTGTGCAAGTTCCACAATTTGCAGCAACAATATTACAAAAGATGTATAAATTACAAACAATTTAAACTAGTGTCTGTATGTCTTGAAAATAAAAATAAGTATTTTTCTAATTTTTGATATCTACAATATATTAAATATACATGTGATATTGCACAGAGAATGGAGATGAATGTAACAGGTTATGGAGATTATACTGTTGTATAGAGGTGCCTGTAATCCCAGTGAGTATGATGCTGTATTGATGTCAGAGCAAGGTATGGAGTGAGTATATGGGAGCGCAGGGGTAGAGTATTGTCTCGGGTTGGTATTATTAAGTCCAATAGTCCAGCAGTGCAGAGGTGCAGTGTGAAATAAAGTGCTTTTGTGATCATACATGTAATGGAGGGTGTGGGTTGGTCAGAGCCGAGATTACTGGCTGTTCAGTAGTCTGGTGGCATGGGGGAAGAAGCTGTCTCTGAGCCCACTGGTTCTGGCTTTAAAGCTTCTGAGCCTCCTACCACTCGGCAGCTGAGAGAACAGACAGTGTCTAGGATGGGAGGAGTCCTGCTAGGATGGGAGGGGTCCTGCTAGGATGGGAGGAGTCCTGCTAGGATGGGAGGGGTCCTGCTAGGATGGGAGGAGTCCTGCTAGGATGGGAGGAGTCCTGCTAGGATGTGAGGGGTCCTGCTAGGATGGGAGGAGTCCTGCTAGGATGGGAGGAGTGCTGCTAGGATGGGAGGAGTCCTGCTAGGATGGGAGGGGTCCTGCTAGGATGGGAGGGGTCCTGCTAGGATGGGAGGAGTCCTGCTAGAATGGGAGGAGTCCTGCTAGGATGGGAGGAGTCCTGCTAGGATGGGAGGGGTCCTGCTAGGATGGGAGGGGTCCTGCTAGGATGGGAGGAGTCCTGCTAGGATGGGAGGGGTCCTTCATGATCCTTCTGGACTTCCTCGGGCAGCGGCTGGTGTATAAGTCCAGCAGGTTAGGGAGCTGAACCCCGGTGATGGACTGTGCTGTTCGTACTACTCTCTGCAGAGATTTCCTCTCAAGATCAGTGCAGTTCCCGTCCCAGGTGGTAATGCTGCCAGTCAGGATGCTTTCCACAGTGCAGGTGTAGAAGGTCTTGAGGATGCTGGGCTTCAGACCAAACCTCCTCAGCCTTCTGAGGAAGTAGAGGCGCTGGTGGGCCTTCTTCAGTATCTGTGTGGTGTGCACTGCCCATGTCAGGTCCTCGCTGATGTTAACACCCAGAAACTTAAAGCTGCTGACGGCAGGCAGTGAGGAACAGATGATGTCTTTGACCAGCGTCTCAAAGCATTTGCTCACGATGGAGGTCAGGGCAACAGGTCGCCAGTCATTCAGACAGGTAATGCTGGATGACTTTGGGACTGGCACAATGGTGGCTAGTTTGAAGCTAGCTGGCACGATAGAGAGAGACAGTGATGTGTTGTAGATGTCTGCATAAACACCTGCTAATTCTCTGTAGCAGGCTTTCAGCACTCTACCTGGTATGCCGTCTGGTCCTGCTGCCTTGCGCGGGTTCACCCGTCTGAAGGCTCTGCGCAAATCACTGACGGAGGGGGGGTTGGGATCAATGGTGGGCGGGGCGTTCTCCAGCGGGGCAGCGAGGTTATTATCAAAACGAGCGCAGAAGCGGTTTAGCTCATCCGGTAAATCACTGCTGTTAATGGGCAGAGTGTGAGAGGCAGATTTATAGTCCGTGATTGTGTTTAGTCCCCGCCATAAACTCCGTGTATTGTTGGTGTTAAACTGTGCTTCCACTTTCTCCCTGTACACCCGTTTATCTGATCTGATGGATTTACGCAGAGCGTAGTTGGTTTTCTTGTACTCTTGCGTATTTCCAGATGTGAAAGCAGCGCTGCGTGTGCTAAGGGCGGAGCGGACCTCACAGTTCAGCCAGGGCTTCTGATTGGGCAATACGTGGACTTGTCTGCAGGGCACTACGTCATCCACACACTTGCGTATGAAGGCGGAGACTGTGTCTGCGTACTCGTCAACGCTGCTCGACCAATCACGGAACATTTCCCAATCCACATGCTCGAAACAGTCCTGCAGTATAGCGTCTGATTGGTCAGACCAGTGATGATGCAGAGATGCTGGAACAGAAACACTTAACATCTACACTGGAGATTAGGGAACATTTGTTACTCCAACTGCTGATCAATGGGACATAATTTCCAGTTTGACTGACATGCTGGAACCTGTTGAGGAAGTTCCTCTTGAGATCAACAGTTCAGAGGCTCCATCTCCAGTGTCATCCCAAGCATTGCCGTGCTGAAGATGGAGCTTCAGGCAGAGGGTCATAACACGAGGAGGCAGGGGCGGTTCTAGACCAGTTTTACTGAGGGGGCCTGGCTGGGGCCAGGGCTTTGGTCAGAGGGGCACATTCAACCCAGGGCAAAAAAGACAAGGATTCGAAATCTTATTTGGTTTATTTTTATAAAACTAACCATTTACCATTGTAGCCAAAGTGAATGGCTCAAAATATTACATTTGAGACAAAAAAAAGAACATTTTACAGACTGTACTGACTGGAGAAAATCGTATTAAAATAAATATTTAAATAAATAAATATACATTTATATATTATATTATAATTATATATAGTATATATATAGTATATATTTATATACATAAATATTCCAGATTTTCTTTGACCTGTCTGTTGTGCTCCTTGTTTAAGACATTGACCAGTGTTGCATTAGCTGCTGCAGCTTTCTGGTAGTCTCTCCATGTAACCATGGCTTGTTTGTGCTGCTCAGACCTTGCATGCAATGCAAACCCTGCCTCTTTGTAAGATGCTTTCTTCCAGTTTTTGAAACCAACCGGCGAGTCAAAGACTGTGTCTGGGCTATTGGGAGGGATAAGATGTCTTCAAGCGTAACAATACGCAGAGTCCAACTGTTTTGAATATTCAAGCCAGGGGTGGATGTGGTACCAGGCTGCCTTGAAGCTCCTCCCCCCGTCCCCCATCAAGGTCCTAGGAAACAACTTTAGGTCCAGCTGCATCAGTGGTCTTCTTTACATTTGCTGACGTCTGTGGAGAAAGACAAACCAAATATATGTAAATAAACATATATTCTTCATGGACACATCATATAAACTGCAGAACAGGGCATATAAACTGCAATTACACTGACACTGCTTAAGTGCACACATGCACACTTGTCTAAATTGCATCACTGTATTTATTTATTAATGCTACTTATTAATTGTATTAATTAATTGTATTCTTGTTGTATTCAGTACATTATTTAATTGTATTCTAAATCTGACCAGGGACTAAGGCTGCAAATTAGCTTAAGATAGATAATGTCTGCCTCATTGTTATTCATCTTTTTGATGCAAAAATATGATGTAATGTCCTTTTTTCTCTTCAATTTGAACTATAGACAAAAAGCAAAGTAATGGAGAGGAACACACAACACTTCAGCAACCTAGAATATAAATAACATGTAACTATAATAACAGGCTACTGTTGCGGGCTTGCTTGGTTTTGTGTTGTGGTAATGTTAACTAACGTTAGCTAGAAGCATGCAATCAACTTAAGCTGACATTAACGCCTGGTCTAGCAGGCTCCTATTATAATTCATGAAGTTAGCCAACAACAGTTCTTGACCAGAAATCTTACCTTGTAACAATTCAGAAAAGGTTTGCAGGGATGGAGGAGAGAAAATGTTTGGTGCTAGTGACACTGCTGGATCCTCGTTATATCCTCATGTCTTCTTTACAGTGGACACACTGACCAAGACAGAACAACAGATAAAAGAAGAGCAGGACATTGTGTCCCAGTAACTGATACAGACACCACTGAAGACCAAGGATCAGAGAAAGATGGAAGATGAAGAATTACCTGCTCACTCCAGTGTTCTTGAACAAACATATGCAAATGTTCACCCTAATTTATGAAATAATTCAGTTCTTTGTTAAAAAGACCAGCATGTTCACTGTAGCAGCCTTCAGTGCTGACCGCTGGCATGTTACAATATTGCCTCCTGTGCTAAAAAGCCTTTCAGAGGCTGTACTGGTAGCTGGTATTTTCTTGCTAAACGACTAACCCGAGGAAAGTTGTTACTGTACACTGTAAGTAGATGTTTAGCTCTGCTTACATTGTGTGTACTCCCTTGTCAGGGACTGCCCTCTTGAAAAAGCTTCCAAGAGTCTTCTTTAGTCTCTTTGCATCACTTGCTGTGTCTTCTGCTGATGCTGAAGCTTGCTGAGGTGTTTCAAAGTCAGAGGTGCCACTCTGTTCTGACAGATAAGATTCCATCTCCTGAACTGCTCTGGCTTTCATAACCTCAATCTCTTCTGGACCATGTACTGAGTGTGAGGATGGGGCATGAGGGGAGAGGCCAATATACATTTGTCAAATCATGTGTGATTTATGTCATGTTCATCCAATCATATGCTTTAATCACCTCATGTTCACCTCGTGAACACCTTGTGTGCTCATGAACTAGATTGAACTATGAACAGTGATTCTCAATCACGACCATAAATATTAATTTGCGAGTAATATAATTATTTCACTCGCCAGTGGCGACAAGTGATGCAACAGCATTATTTTTTCATGGGTGAGGATTTTTTGTCATTGGAAAAATATCTACCATTTTCTTTTGAGCTTGTATGTTAATAGTTAACCGATATGCTGTATCTCCACTCACATGTTCGTCTCTGTCCATCAACAAATGCGGGAATCACCAGCGTGACTTGCTAAGCAGCGGAGCCAAGCTGAAACTTTAACGTTAGCTTGTTGAAAATAGTGAAGCAAAAAATATCAGATTTTTTCACACAGTCTACATCTCTGTCGGACCATAAGAGGACACACTCCTTTATAACTGTACATAGTTTTAAGTTAATTTTAGTGGGATCAAAAGTCACTCATATGCATACTAGGAAACTTGGTAAAGTTCGTTTCCCGTTCGCATATTCAGAATTCTTTCTTCAAGGTAAAAGTGCCAAAATATGCAAATTCTTATTTCTAGCAACCAAAACAGGAATAAGATGTATTTTAAAAACGTGTTCTTTTAAAATATACTGCTGTCACCACTGCAACGTCTAAGGCACCGTCTACAAATGACCTTAACACGGACGCAAGTGGCAGTTGTAAAGGCCCCAGAGATCTGCGCACTCTGCGTTTTTTGCAATAATTTCAATAGCATTTAAACGGTCCGTCTAAGACCACCAAAGAAATTGTATTACATTAAGTGCATCCTAAATGGGATGCCTTGGGGTTCCGGGGCCCGGCTTGGTGCTCCGGCGCGGCGGTTGGCCCGCTCCCCTGGGTGGTTGTGGTCCGGGGCGGCTCGGAGCTCCTCGGCGGGAGGGGGGCCCTGCTGGGTGGGGGGTGGTTCCCGGGGGCGAGTGGCGCTGGGACTTTGCTGCTGGCCCAAGGGGGGTGGGCTCTGTTTCCTCTGGTTCCCCTGGTCCTGCGCTCCTTGGCTGGGGGGGCGCTGTCCGGGGTCTCCCTCTCCCGACTGCGGGGGCGGGCATGCAAGGGTCACTGGGAAGTGCGGCCCTGGGACTCCACAGCTCCTGGGGGGCCGAGGGTGGGTGGGATTCCCGGGTCTCTCTCTGCTTACCTCTGGCCTCTGGGGGAATGTTGTCGCAGCTTTCTACCCTCGCTGGCAATTACATTCCGTACATTTATCCTATATTGCACATTGTCTTTTCCTTTTTTATTCTCTCTCTCCCCCTCTTTTCTTCTCCCCTCTTCTATACTCTATCCTCTCATGGTCCACCTAGCCCCAATAATTATCACTTCACACTATATTATACGGAATTGTTATTATTTGATCCATTATTTGTTATAAAAACAAAGTTGTCCTCCAAAGATGGGGGGGTGGGGGTGGGCCAAAAAAAAAAAAAAAGACAGGACAGATTCAGTACCAGAGTGTGGACACACCCAGCTGAGTGGATTCATAGGCACGGAAATCAAATGCCGTAATGTTATATAGTTAATTTCGCTTCCTTAGACAAAATATAAACAGTCAAAGCCTGTATATTAACTGATTTCCGAAACAAAAAGCGTTTAAAGGCTCCCGCCTCAAATAGCTTTCGTGGTTGTGTGGTGGAAATTTGGTGATTTCCATTTATGTCAG
>NW_027506915.1:955040-960040 GCF_052324685.1 Brachyhypopomus gauderio | reverse complement strand
GTACGTGGGACATCAGCGCCACCCCCGGCCACCGCGTCAAACTCGTGAGTCTTCTAGGGCCACGCCCACCCTGAGCACCCCGCCACGCCCCCTAGACAACACCTGCTCTGTTCTCAGGGGAAACAAACTCCCATTTCAGACAAACACTCTTACACAGGCACATATGCACACAAACACACACACACACACACAGATATTAGATAGTTCCCACACATACATAGTTTCCACACACGCGTTAATACCATGACTCTGTTAACTGAGTAAATCACACCCGTGTCCACGTACAGTGAGCAGCTGTTTGTGCCACACGCCCCCACTTCCTGAAACACCCTCTCGCCTTTTTAAATCACATCGAGCAGGCATGTGAAAGCAGGCATGTTAACGGACAGCTCTTGGGTCCATCAGCGGGGCCACACGGGAGAGGGGCACTTAAAAATCAATGCCTGCTGAGAAATCAGGCTCAATGTTTCCAACCTTTAAAGGAGGATTCAGATTTATAGACTCGCGGATGCTAGTAAAAGCACCTGTAAAGAGTCGAGCTCTAGCGGATGGCGCAGACGGGGCATAAATTTTACTGTCCTGCTCTGCAAGAATGAACTTACAGTCATTATCAAGCCTGGGAAGCATCACACCTGTGGAGAAGTTCAGTTCCGGCCCACACCATAGATAGATAGATAGATAGATAGATAGATAGATAGATAGATAGATAGATAGATAGATAGATAGATAGATAGATAGATAGATAGATAGATAGATAGATAGATAGATAGATAGATAGAAATGAGGAGAGGGGGAAGTACAGAGGGAGAGAGAGAAAGGGAGGGATAGAGAGAGAGAAAGGGAGAGAGAGAGAGAGAGGGAGAGAGAGAGAGTGACAGGGAGAGAGAGAGAGAGATGCTAGTGATGATCAGACTGAAGAGCTGAAATGAAATACTTCATCGGGAGTTTCATATTATCACAGTTCCTTTATGTAGTTCCTTTAACACACACAGAGAAAGAAACTTGTTCAAATGCCTTTTCTTTCTATCTTTTCCTCCCTTCATTGTCTCTCCCTCTCTCTCTCTCTCTCTGCCCACGCAGGTGTTCAGCGAGTTGGAGATCGAGCAGCACCAGGAGTGTGCGTACGACCACCTCGGACCGCGCACCCATCCTCAGCCGCCTGTGTGGCAGCCGGGTGCCCGAGCCGCTGGTCTCCACGGGCGACAGCATGCACCTGCGCTTCACCTCCGACGCCTCCGTGCAGCGCAAGGGCTTCCAGGCCACGCACACCACAGGTCAGCCGGGGAGATCCAGACATAGACCAGAACAGACCGGAACAGACCAGTTTAGTGACAGACCACAGCAGTGTTAAATAGTTAGGTGTATTATTACAGTATTTTCAACACCTCTTGTTAGAGAGCCTGAAAAGTGTTACTCCCCTTACAGCCATATAAGCCAAACTGTATATACAGTGCCCTCTTGTGGCTGATTTGTGCATTACCGTACATTCAGGTCTGCTTTGGAACTAACCTGGCATGATCATAAACCAACGTTCAATGAATTAGTGTGTTGTGCTTGAATAATATTGAAGAAAAGCTGCCAGGTATGTGTTGACCAAATAAATAGTAAATGAAATAATGGACAACCAAGTAGGGATGTCCCGATCCAGCTTTTTGAACTTCCGAACTGATACCGATATTCATTTGCACTTCCGATCCGATACCAATATCAGCCGATACCGGCCTATTCGAGCATGTATTAAAATTATTTAGCCAACTTACTTTGTTGTCAAACTCATTTTGAAAAACGTTTTACTGTTGATAACAAGTAGCCAGCTGAATTAGGTGTGTTTGAATAATACACAATGGTTGGTAAGGAGAAACTGACCTGTTTATTTAGCAATTAATAAACTCAAAATAGACTAAATAATAAATAACAAACAGAAATGGCATCAGCAGTGCAAATAATATTGTAAATGACTTGTTATTCCCTGGGTTTTGGCACTGTTCAATGGCAGTTTGTCACGGTTCTCAAACTTTTCTGCCAGTGTTAGTTGTGTAGGACCTTTTTTATTCGGTGTAGGATCTTTTTGTATTCGGTTTTCTTTAGAAACTCTTCATATTGTTTATGGTGGTATTTCGCTAAATGCTTGTTTAGATTGGTTGTATTAAAAATTCTTACAGCTTTACCACCACGCATAAATTTACTGTGGCATATGTTGCACTCTACCTCTTCGTCTTTGTCGTCCTTTAAGGTAAAATAATCCCACACAACTGACATTTTTACCGATAACATCAAATTTACATGGCCGTCTTAATGGTTAGGAGATGCAACTGAGCTAAATTGGAGAGATGCTATGCTCGTGTGCTGAAGGTGGGCTGGAAAATGCGGACCGGATTTTACTCTCACTGGCGAAATCACAGCAAAATCTGGAATGGATTATCTAAATGAGTGCGCTGGAAACCCGGATCGGACTTTCAAAAAAAAAAAACTGGACATGGAGTCTGGATCGGCATTTTCTAGTGCCTGCCGATCCGATACCGATACGCATTTTTGCAAATATCGGATCGGGATAAGCCTACAACCAAGCAGTAAAAGAACCACTGATATGGTTTTAGTAAATAACCAGTAGTTACATGATTCATTGCTAACAATGCACAACTGTGTGTGTGTGTGTGTGTGTGTGTGTGTGTGTGTGTGTGTGTGTGTGTGTGTGTGTGTGTGTGTACATGTATCTCTGTGTGTGTGTGTGTGTGTGTGTGTGTGTGTGTGTGTGTGTGTGTGTGTGTGTGTGTGTGTGTGTGTGTGTGTGTGTGTGTGTAGAGTGTGGAGGCAGGCTGAAAGCAGAGGCCAAGCAGAAGAACCTGTACTCCCACGCCCAGTTTGGAGACACCAACTACCCGGGCCACACGGAGTGTGAGTGGCTGCTGGTGGCGGATGCCAGCTACAGCATCGAGCTCACCTTCACCACCTTCGAGG
Source organism: Brachyhypopomus gauderio (assembly GCF_052324685.1). Lineage (NCBI taxonomy): Eukaryota > Metazoa > Chordata > Actinopteri > Gymnotiformes > Hypopomidae > Brachyhypopomus > Brachyhypopomus gauderio. The sequence continues at coordinate 957,082 of NW_027506915.1, read as the reverse complement.
TGGAGGAGGAGGCCGACTGTGGCTACGACTTCATCGAACTCTACGACGGCCGCGACACCCAGACTCGGGCGCTTCTGTGGCTCTGGGGTAAACACTGAGGCCTTGTGTGTGTGTGTGTGTGTGTGTGTGAGTGTGTGTGTGTGTGTGTGTGTGTGTATGTGAGTGCGTGTGTGTGTGCATGGGTGTTTATGTGTGCTAGTTTGAACTATGGGACCATGCGGGACTGTAACATTTGTAAATTGGATGCTTCTTATATATATATATATATATATATATATATATATATATATTATATATATATAAATTATTATATATATATAATAAAAATCTCTTTTCTCCCCTCTCTCTCTCTCTCTCTCTCTCTCTCTCTCTCTCTCTCTCTCTCTCTCTCTCTCCAGCCCCGGGAGAAGCTGTACTCAGCGGGTGACGCTGTCTTGATCCGCTTCCATAGTGACGACACCATCAGTAAGAAAGGCTTCCACATTCGCTACACCAGCACCAAGTTCCAGGAGACGCTGCACGTGCGTAAGTAGCGTTCCCGGGACTCGCTGCATCCCAACCGCCCGCTCGAAGGAACGCCGGAGCCAAGCCACGTCCACGCGAGAAGCCCCGCCTCCTACACCCCCCAGAGACTCCGCCCCCGCACTGGACTCACCTCCTTCCACTCACACGTGGCTGGCCATGATGAGAGCGCCACCCACCGGACTCCAACCTCCAATCACGTGTCCCACATCACCCGCCTCCATAGCACAGCTTAGACACCCACAACGTCCTCACATGGAGAGAGTCCTCACAACGCTGCGTGGAGAAGGGCTGCCGGTCCTGAAATGAGCAGCACGTGTCCCCGCCTGTGACAGCAGGCACACGTTTCCCCGCCCGCGTTTACGCGCATGACTCGGCGAACTCCACCGACGGAAGAGGCTGGTTCCAAAAAACAGCTGCTTTTGCCGCACCATACCTCAACTAAACTGTGCGTGTGTGTTGTATGCGTGCGTGCATGTGTGTTATACACGTGCGTGTGTGTGTTATATACGTGCGTGTGAGTGTGTTATATACGTGCGTGTGCTGCATGCGTGCTGGTGTGCACATTTTCATTTAAGTATATGTCTGGGTGTTTGTGTGTGGGGGGGGTTTCCTATAAAACATGAAATCAAAAAAAAAAAAAAACATTTTCGTGTTGCTGATGTGACATGTTTACATGTGTGTTTACATGCGTGTTTACATGTGTGCATTCCTCTCCGTGTGATGATGGAAAACGAGGACCCTTATACCCATACGAAATCTACAGTGTCCTTTCACTTTCGATGGGAAGACTTTAACCGCAAGTGTGGTTCGTCTGTGTGTTTTGGAACAAGCATGAACATGGGTTTGTACTCCCGATCAGAACAGAGATGGACTCACGTCTTAACATATTCTACTTAACAAAGACCACGAGTAATGTGTATCCACTGAATCACTCTCATTGTTTTGTTTGTGTGGGTGGGTGAAATTAGTTTGGCTCAACATACTTAGCAAATGCTTTAAAACAAGACAAAAGAGGCGGTAAACAGGAAGAGAAGTTGTGTGTAAAGTATATGTAACAGAGGCCACAGCCTCTCACTACAACCCCCATAATTCTGTGCGCTTAATATGCACTTAACCCAAAAGAAGAGGATGTGTATCTGCTTATTCATTCATGTCCTCCAGCCAAGGGCCGTTCTGCAGACTTTGTTCTATGTTTTACAGACGACACAAGCTGACCTGTGTTTCAGCGAACTGCATTTGAGTGTTATCAAAAAAAAGGGCAGTTGTGATGAAGCCCCGCCCACTCAGAGGAAAGTGGGCTGGCTCTCCAAGGGGTGGGGGAGGAGCGTTTGCTCCGACCAGCCCTGACGCTCCCCGGCAAGGCAGTCGCTGCAGGAGGGAAACCTTAACGGTGCTACTCGGAACTACAGATCCCATGAGGCAGTGCTGCTCGACAGCGTGTGGAAACGGCCCCCCAATGGAGTTGCGAGCGTGTGAGAGAGCGTAGGAACAACCATTGCCTTACAACCAAACGGATA
>NW_027506915.1:945040-952540 GCF_052324685.1 Brachyhypopomus gauderio | reverse complement strand
GTCCTGTACCTGCTGCAGTGCAGGGATCTACCATCATCTCTACCAACATGTGTGTATCAGGCTCCCACTGGGCAGGACCATCTGCTAAATGTTGTAAATGTAAATTTAAAAGTAAATTAAGTATAATGTAAATGTAACGCAAATGTAAGTCTAAGACACGTTCAGGGTTGTGCCATGTGCTTTCAGAGGTATGCAAGCGTTTGCGGATCTTTGTTTAATGGTGTTCGTTTACTGTCTGACCAGTTTCCAAACGTACAGATAGTGGGTGAAGATTATGGATACTCTTTAATACTCTTTAATATAAACTTCTGTGTGTCTCTTATCAAGTAAATGGCTACAAGCAAAAGCAGGTTGAGTCCAGAGAGACCAGTGTTGTGTTCTGTAAAGGAGGCCAATACCCATGATCCTCTCCTCATGATCCAAGACAGACAAGAGCAATGATGCAGACGCCAACCGTGAGGACAAGGAGACACTATTCTTATTTAATCAATGTTTTGGACCTCGTATATTACCTACACACCTCGTATGTTACCTACACACCTCGTATGTTACCAACACACCTCGTATGTTACCTACACACCTCGTATGTTACCAACACACCTCGTATGTTACCTACACACCTCATATGTTACCTACACACCTTGTATATTACCTACACACCTCGTATGTTACCTACACACCTCGTATATTACCTACACACCTCGTATGTTACCAACACACCTCGTATATTACCTACACACCTCGTATGTTACCAACACACCTCGTATGGTACCTACACACCTCGTATGGTACCTACACACCTCGTATGTTACCAACACACCTCCTATGGTACCTACACACCTCGTATGTTACCTACACACCTAGTATGATACCTACACACCTCGTATGTTACCTACACACCTTGTATGTTACCAACACACCTCGTATGTTACCTACACACCTCGTATGTTACCAACACACCTCGTATATTACCTACACACCTCGTATTTTACCAACACACCTCGTATATTACCTACACACCTCGTATATTACCTACACACCTCGTATGTTACCTACACACCTCGTATGTTACCTACACACCTCGTATATTACCTACACACCTCGTATGTTACCTACACACCTCGTATATTACCTACACACCTCGTATGTTACCTACACACCTCGTATATTACCTACACACCTCGTATGTTACCAACACACCTCGTATGGTACCTACACACCTCGTATGGTACCTACACACCTCGTATGTTACCAACACACCTCCTATGGTACCTACACACCTCGTATGTTACCTACACACCTAGTATGATACCTACACACCTCGTATGTTACCTACACACCTTGTATGTTACCAACACACCTCGTATGTTACCTACACACCTCGTATGTTACCAACACACCTCGTATATTACCTACACACCTCGTATTTTACCAACACACCTCGTATATTACCTACACACCTTGTATGTTTCCAACACACCTCGTATATTACCTACACACCTCGTATATTACCTACACACCCCGTATGTTTCCAACCCACCTCGTATGTTACATACATACTTCAACATGGACGTGTGTTGCACACACACATCATGACACCTGGCTCACTATGTCCTCTCTGGTGCTGGTGCACGTGAGGGACCCTCGGGCTGGTGCACGTGAGGGACCCTTGGGCTGACCTCGGCCCAAGATATATCCTGAGCCTGAGAATATCAAAGAAACACTCTTTCTGATAAAAGTTCAAAAGGAAGAGGCTCAACAGAAAGAAAGTCAGTATGAAGAAACAAACGTGCAAAGATGAAGTTTCATGCCAGATCATCCCTTCTTTTATTTATTCATTTATTTGATCAGTTTAAGTCATTTATGGTTCAGGCACCACCATCCACTGGTTTGATGATGTGGCACATAACATGTTTTGCTCTATTGGCAAGAGGACATCCTCATACCCGTTACGCTGTGTCATAGCAGTGCTATAACAACCTTATGTCTGCACTCGTGTGCTGCTGGGCATCGAGAGGTTTCCATTGCAGACCCGAAAAGAATCCAAGACCTACCAGCAGCTCAGAGTCAGCTTCTCTAACAATAGCTAATAGTGACACACACACACACACACACACACACACACACACACACACACACACACACACACACACACACACACACACTCACGCAGCCCTTCTCAGACCATATAAAAGCTGTGTGAAGGGACACGTTATAGAAGATGCGCTTAGGAGAAAGAAGAGAGAGAACACGTGACCCAAACATGTCCCAGGTCTGCGTGATACAAGCTCTGTCCCTTCAGCTAGATACGGTTTCCCTATTCAAAGGACACGTATTGTGGGCATGATGTCCTAGTTCAGAGAATAGAACTGGGAGAACTTAAGCTCCTGCTGAACTATATATTTTTAATAAATGGATGTATCACTGTGTCATGGTCTGAGTGGCAGTTAGTTCTGCATTGTCAGTAAATGGTGTGTCTGATAATCCTTGTCCACTCCCGTCTCCCTTCTGAGATCAGACCAAATCCCTTATGCAGGTCTTTGACTACGTTGAAAGCAAGACTGGTGCCCTGAATCAGCAGTGATGTCAACTTCTGTATGTTACTGTGTTTTGATAAGGACTTGGTCTCTATCTAATGAAGATGAAGGTCGGAACACAATTCCTCAAATAGTTGCTCCAACCCCAAACCCCAAATCGGAATTTAGTCCAAACATCTTCTTTTTGTAAGTCAGTGTGCGGTCCCCTTAAGCTGCTTTATGAGCAGTGGTTATCTGTCTACTTCGAAATGGCCTGTAGCTATGTGACTTTGTCAAAACACTTCGTAAGCAGTGTGTGGCGTACGTGGAATCGCTAGCAGGAACATTCCGCCCAGCTGAAACAAAAGCTTGTTGTGATCGTAAAGCTGGTTTAATGTTGGTAGTCGTGTGCTTGTGCTTTTACCAGTCCCACGATTTTCCCTTAGTAGTCGATTTTCTGGCCCATATGTCCCCGTCTTTCTGAGACCGTATAAAAGGATGAAGGAGACAATGTTATTGGCTTTTTGGTCACCTTGGTGCTTTGTGATTTTCTGTAGTTGTGGTCACTCGATTTAGTGTTTGATTCTGTGAGTGACTTTGCTTCTTTGCACCTGGACCTTGCTCTTGAAAACCTGGTACCTGTTCTATCCATTTGTTTATAATGTATTTGTATGTAGTTTTATTTTGTGCACACATGTAGGAAGTAGGAAGTGTACAGTAGTGTGCTGCAATTTCCATCATTCCCTGCTGTGGCCTTAAGCCTAGACGAGTGTATAACAGAATATATAATAAAAGTCCCTTAGGCACATACTGTGTCATCTCTAGTCCCGCCCCTCCTATCAATCAAGATTTTGTCTCTTTTCATTCTGTTTGGCCATTCCCTGTGTTATCCCCTTCAGCTGTGTCTCATTTGTTAATTAGTACTTGCATTTATATTGTTTGTGTTCAGTCTTGGGTTGTGGGTTATTGATGGTGATTGTCACTGTGATTCTGATGGTTATTGTGAATGTGTAGTTTGTTATCTGAGTTTGTTCTAGCGTTCAGGTAAATGTTGCTCGTCGAGTCCTGCTAAATAAAGACGTGTGTGTTTAAACGGCTATGTCGTGGTATCAGCACCCTTCCTCATTCATGTCACAGTCCTACAGTGTCACACGGTTCAGTGTGGATTCTAATTCTGAACGTGCATAAATACATGTTAGGTATGTTGGATGTTTTAAGTGTTTTTAAATGGTAGGTCAATTGCATTTTACATTAGTTATGTATTCATAAATAAACACTATAAATATGGATAAACACACATGCATATGATAAATGACGTAAATTCTGAAAACATTTAGATTCAGTGTACAAAAACAAAAAGTTTTTTTTAGTAGGAATCATTGAGGACTGAAGGAGAATGAAAAAACTATTTAAATTCAATTCAATTCAATTCAACTTTATTGTCATTATGCTGAAACAGGGTTGTACAGCACAATGAAACACTTTTAGACTAGGCCTCAGCACTTAGCTAGTCATGGTGAAAGGTTTTGAGAAACACTCTCAAATTAACAATAAGCTTAACAAAGAAGACTGCTTCCTGTTACAAATAATTAATGTTTTGTGCTGTAGAATAAATGTTTTAGAAAGATCACCTACAAAATGGCTACCTGAGAATATTGTAAGTGGCCACTAGGTGGCGGTATGTGTTCTCAAAGCAATCTTACTGTTCAGTCCACAGTAAGTTTTGGTAGTATGAGTGCCATGGCAGCCCTGTGTGTGTGTGTGTGCGTGGGTGGGGTGGGGTCGGGGTTGTACAGGTAACAAGCTGTCATTTAGCCAATGAGAAACATAAGTCATCTCAGGTCAACCTTAAACTGTCCAGGTGAGATACCTGATGACTCTCAAAAAGCAGAACAAGCAAACAGTGAGAGTTTAACAGAGTGATGTAAGTAGTGTGACAGAGATGGAGAGAATGAAACACCAGAAGGAATTGCACATTATACCAGCAGCTCAACTTCTTGTAGCTAATAGCTTATAATACTGCTTGTCTGCTATGCCCTGTTTACTGCAACTGTTGCTAGTATCAGTTTGTATCTGTCATTATTCATCAGATGATTCTCTCTCTCTCTCTCTCTCTCTCTCTCTCTCTCTCTCTCTCTCTCTCTCTCTCTCTCTCTCTCTCTCTCTCTCTCTCTCTCTCTCTCTCTCTCTCTCTCTCTCTCTCTCTCTCTCTCTCTGGGTAAATGCTCTGAGATAACATTGTTTTTATAATTGGATTTTCGTCTGTGCACTAATAATTTCCCACTGATTGCCCAGGCTGAAAATACCCAGACACAAGCCTGCTGATTCACAGAAACAGAGAGTTTCCATCCCATTTTATTATTAAACCACATTTGCATTTCCCCGTGAGTGCTGTCGTGAGTGCTTGATAGCATGCAAGAAACAACTATAAACATAATTTTTTATTTGATGTTTTATTGTGTTGACGTAAAGTGTTATGGAGTGCTTATGAGGAACTGATTAAGCTATGCTCATCTGTCCAGTTCTCCTAGGCCTTCATTCTCATCTATCTCGTTGTATAATGTCTAATTAGGATGCAGTCTGAGTTTCTCTCTCTCTCTCTCTCTCTCTCTCTCTCTCTCTCTCTCTCTCTCTCTCTTTCGATGAATGGATCAAAGGGCTTAAGTATTTAAGTAGGTGGACTATATTGATTCTGGGAAGACAGACACATATATAACTACAGCAGCATCAGCAGCCCAGACCGAGAGCACCAACCACTCCTACAGTTCAACCCCCCCCCTACCCCGCTTTCTCCTCTATCATGACCGTCCTTGAAACGATGATGATGATGATTCTCTTTCCTCTGGTAAAACCTTTGATCAACCTTCCTCCAATATGAACAGAAAACCACTATTATTAACTGCTACACCCACCCACCCACACACACACACACACACACATAATACCACAAATATTCTTAAGTGCCTGGAAATTATATTTTACACACGCTCCTTTTAACGTCTACATCTGGACGGACAGCAATATGAACTAGCCATTCACCTCACATCTCTGCATAACCCACACTGAACCTTTCTTGAGTCTAAACATGCTCTAATAAAAACATCCATGTTTGTTTGAAACTCCTGAATCCAGTGAGGTAGACGCCCATGAACTCGTCATCAGCACAAGCTACAACTTCGAATTGCTTGCTAGTTGCAAAGCAATGCTGACATTACTTTAATGTTTAGGAGGATTAGACTCACATTGCTACAGTACCTAAAATGAACACACACACACACACACACACACACACACACACACACACAGACATGCACCAGCCAATCAATATGTCCCCAGGGAAGGTCACAGGAAACGATTTCTCATTTACAGTAAAATCTGCACACTTTGGGTAATTCCAATATATGGGCCTCCAGATACTTACGATAAAAAGCTGCAGAATGCGATATAAACAGCCGACTGAGAATCGATGGGTGGCTCGAGGGGGTTTGGAGGGTGGGGGGACGTGTGCCGGGTTGGTCATGTGACTGCTTCATTTCTCAAATGCGCTCAGTTAATCACTGACAGAACCAGAGAGCTCCGATCAGCTCTCCGGCCGCCATGGTGACACAGGAGGGAGAGTCATCGATCGAAGACCAGAGATTTCCCCCTAAAACAGAGCGGGTCACGGCGCCGGAGGATGAGGGAGCGGTCGACGCCTCCGTATGTGGCCCTGGCCTGTCTTCTCCCGACAGTGCTGTCAGAGAGAAACGAGACTCTGTAGAATAGAGCCACAGAATCCACGTCTTCACCACAGAAGTCATGAAATTACGTGTTAGCCTTGTGGAGTGGGGTGTAAACGTCCCATGTAGGCTGTGTGTGTGTGTGTGTGTGGGGGGGGGGGGACCGTGGATTTGCACCCTGCTGATGGAAGCTACTTAGTAACTTGTCTCTTTAACCTGTGCTCCTGCCGGGCTCAGAGTGCATTACGGCAGTCTGTAAACTTTCACTGATTTACATGCAAACAGCGAATGGCCGACTCACACCTGCCCTTGTGCTCCTCTTCATTAGCTGTTTATTACCTGTCTTACAGGTCTGCTTATTAGGTGTATAATTACAGACTTTAATTGTTCTGTAACTGCTGCCACAATTTCTTGGCATTGTCTTAGGTGCAACGTGTACGTGTGGCCAGATCGTTACCAATGAAGAACCAAGCTGGATGAACCGGACTCCAACGCCCAGAATCCCCGTTTGAACCACACCCACTTTTAACCTTCGTCCAATGAAATTCAGCTGTACATGGTTTAATTGTCTAACAATCACTAACACAGTTAGCCCAGTACGCATCTGTTCACAGAAGGCATCTTAACCGGACTACGACTAAACTACATGAATCTGTACCATTACCTGGTAATCCAAATGAACAAAGGCTCAATAATAAAAAATAAAAAACTGATACCTAGACACGCAAATAACCCATGGATATAAATAAACATACAATTTAAGATCAAGGACAAGAAGTGCTATCTGTGGTGTAAATGCTCATTTAAGTACTCAACGAACAGGTGAGTCTTCAGTCTATGTTTGAAGACATCACGCAGCCTCTGGAGTCTGCAGCTAGTGGAAGATCGCTCCACCATCACAGAGCCGGGACAGAGAATAGTCTTGAGGTCTGTCTTCCATGAGACTTTAAGCATGGCGTTTCAAGTCCAGCCATCCTTGAGATTCGGAGCGCTTGAGGTATGGATTGACCTTTGACCATGGTCATCATGCAGGGAGGGGCTAGTACATTTTTGGCTTTGTAGGCAAGCATCAAGGTTTTATATCTGATAAGTGCCACTTCTGCAAGCCAATGAACAGAGCGCAGAGGAGTCACATGTGAGAACTTTTGTTTGAAGTTTGAAGATCAGTTGTGCTGCAGCATTCAGAGGTCTGATGATCCATAGAGGAAGAGCCTCAACTAGGGGGTGCAGTAGTCCAGCTTTGAGATGAAGAGAGACTGCACAAG
>NW_027506915.1:932540-940040 GCF_052324685.1 Brachyhypopomus gauderio | reverse complement strand
ATAAGTCCATAAGTGTTGTCCTCCACGGCTCCCTAGATCAGGGGTGCCCACAGTTTTCAGCTTGCGAGCTACTTATAAGATGACCAAGTCAGAAAGATCTACCGGGGTGGCGGCGAACGTAATTTGTTGAGCGGATTGCAGATTGGCTACCGTGAATGTCAATCAAAATACAACCGTCAGTGCAGATGTGCGATTCATCTACTACTATTTTATGTGACGCGATCTACGCACATTCCTTCGCGATCGACCAACACTTCCTTCGATGTAATGAGCACCCCTGCCCTAGATGAAGCCACTTATGATATAATTTACTTTAAACACAGTCAGACATTCAAGTGTCTAGGGTTGAGGTGGTGAGTTGTATTCTTTCTTAAAGTCAGTGCCGAAAAGGCGTAGGCTGGTCTGAGCCGGGACGGCTGGTTCTGTCAGAAGGGGATGATTTGAGCCGTTGGTGTTGATTCCAACCCCCATCTGAGCAGTGCTTGTTGGGACTGCCCTGGTGACCATGTGGAACATACCAAGATGATGTTGCCCCACGTAGGTCAAAGTCAAAGTCACGTTTATTTATATAGCGCTTTTTACAACATACGTGGGTACAAATCCATGGGTTCACCTTTCTAATGAGCAAGACAGTGGCAAGGAAACACTCCCTAGATGGGGATTAGGAGGAAACTTTAGGAACAAGGGAACAATCCATCCTCCACTGGCCTGATTCTCCTCCGCTAGATCATCATTACTGCGCAGAACTCCCATCAACCTTCTCCTGTTGCTATGCCCTTCATCACCTGCTTCCCTTCCTGGTCTGTTCCGGTCCGGCTTTTGGACACAGCCTTCCCTCCACCTCGTTACTGGCTCCGCCCTACCACTCAGACTGTCCTATATGTGTGTGGTTGGAGCACCCACAGGAAAGAGAGAGTCAGGAGAGAGAGAGTTTTGGGCAGGAAAGACAAAGAGTGCAGTGCCGTTTCCTTGTGAGCTGGTAAACCCACGAGTGTTGTCCTGTGTTTGTTCCAAGATTGTGATCACCCCTACATTTCCTATTGTTGATTGTTTCTCGTCTGATTCCTTGATTGTGCTGCTGTAGTGTTGTGAGCCTTCTGAGAGAGGGATGAAAGGTACAGAGTCACTGGTTGTAGCGAGTAAGAACAGAACTGTGTTGTTAACCTGCACGCCAAGATAGAAAGTGACACTGTCTCGCTCTTCCCCCCGACCCAGATCTACGGGAAACTGTAATGTAATTTTGGGTATGATGGCTGATTTGAACTGCAAGGCCATGTAATAGTCCTGAAGGAGACTGATACCATCACAAGGGAACCAGGAGGCAAGAACAAGATGAAGAGCAGCTTGGAGGAACTCTCACTCATCTGTACCACCAGCTGGGTAAAGACTCGACCGAAAAGCAGGACAGACATGCCAAACTTGGGCAGCATGAGATCAAGCACTCAGCACTTGGTCTGCCAGACATGATGCAGACCGTTCAATCCAGACAATCCAGCACTTAGTAGCAAGATGCTGGCAGGGAAAGTGAGAGACGCAACCAATTGATGGTGCAGTCCAACAAGGACAACGTAGGACCTCCAGATCCAGAGAAGTAGCCAACCAACCAGCCATGGTGATGGTGGACAAGGCGCAGAATGCAGTCCCAAGTGATGAGAACATCAGAAGAAAGAAATATGAGAAGTTGGAAATGCAATGGACTCGGCAAGAAAAAGGAGTGTGTGGAATTTTAAGACCAAAGTTGTCCTAGTGCTGATAGGGGCACTTTGGGCTGGGACCCCTATACTGGAGAAGTGACTCCATCAGATCCCAGGAATGGCAACATCAATCACAATCCAGAAGAGTGCAACCCAAAGAAGAGCTAACATCCTGCACCGTGCCCTCAAAGAAGAGCTAACATCCTGCACCGTGCCCTCAAAGAAGAGCTAACATCCTGCACTGTGCCCTCAAAGAAGAGCTAACATCCTGCACTGTGCCCTCAAAGAAGAGCTAACATCCTGCACCGTGCCCTCAAAGAGCTAACATCCTGCACTGTGCCCTCAAAGAAGAGCTAACATCCTGCACTGTGCCCCTCATAGAAGAGCTAACATCCTGCACCGTGCCCTCAAAGTAGAGCTAACATCCTGCACCGTGCCCTCAAAGTAGAGCTAACATCCTGGACCGTGGCCTCAAAGAAGAGCTAACATCCTGCACCGTGCCCTCAAAGTAGAGCTAACATCCTGCACCGTGCCCTCAAAGAAGAGCTAACATTCTGGACCGTGCCCTCAAAGAAGAGCTAACATCCTGCACCGTGCCCTCAAAGTAGAGCTAACATCCTGGACCGTGCCCTCAAATCCCCAGGCCTCTGGCAGAAGGCCTAACTGTGAGGAAAAGGAGATGACCAGGCACTGAAAGGAGGAGATAGATATAATTATATTTATATAATTAAATAAAAGTCTGCTGCCACATCTTTGCTGAACTGCTCCCTCAAAGTCATTGGCTGATAAAACTGCTAGCCGTTCCCCAACGGACGGCCGTGATTGGCTGCCATTGGAGACCCTCCCACCTAGAGTACAGGGCAGATTTGGGCACCTGCGTCACTCTCATTTCTTGTTCTGCACGTTAGTCATACACACACACACACACACACACACACACACACACACACACACACACACACACACACACACACTGCACCCACCGCATTCAGCATGTCCCATCCTTCGTGAACCGCCAACCTCGTTTCCATAGCGATCCACACACCAGCACTGTCCGCTGCTGCCGTGGCACTGGTGAGGTCTGTAGAAGCCATTCTCATCACAAGATGGGATGTACTGACCTATACACACACGCGCGCGCACACACACACACACACACACACACACACACACACACACACACACACACACAGATACATTTATTCACACACACACGCACACACACACACGCACACACACACACACACACACACACATATGCAGCCACACAAGCACATATATTATCGCTACTACTAGCACGTCCCACACACATACACACACTTCAGATTCAAAACATCTTCGCTTAACTGCTCAAAAGAAGCAATCTTGCCAAACCCTTTCAGCAGTTCTTATTTAATTATTTTTATTTATTTATTTATTTATTCACTTTTTTGTGATAACTGTATGCCCACAGCCTTCTCCATGTGATGCACTCGAGCTGCGGATACAAATATTTCCACTTTCATGTCTGATTTCTAATGCTCATGTCATTTTTCTGTGCATTTTAAAAATGAAGTGCACAACCCTTCGTGTGAGAGAGAGAGAGACAAAGAGAGGGAGAGAGGGACAGAGAGAGAGAGAGAGAGGGACAGAGAGGGAGAGGGGGACAGAGAGAGGGAGAGAGAGAGAGAGAGAGATAGGAAGAAAGTGTAACTCCTACACACCGGACATGCAGAGGTGTTCGTTTATGATCCAGTAAATGTAAGCTGGATTCCGACTCTCTTGACTAGCTGCAATGCTCATTTTGTGCGCATGATTGCAAGATTCACCCCATCATATGCAATTATGATAATAGGTGTGCATTTTACATATTCATGATCACGCTTCCATGCATATTTATGCAGAGGAGGACAGCATATTATCTATAACCATGTAATATTGATGCAAATGTGCCATTATAACATTTGATTGTGGGGCTCTGATGGTAGTATAATTTAAAGCTTGAATCCTGTTCTGCTCAGGAAATAGCAGAACTCCCCCCAAGTTCAGATATTTGCTAATCTCTGTAAGACACAGAAATAATCTAAAGGTCTCATGATGGAGCTGAAGAGGATATCTACCCTCACGAATTTCCATTTTCTTTAATAGTGAAGAGCATAACAACAAAAAAGAGGTCAAAAACTTGTCTATGTAATTCACAAAATCACAGAGAAAAATGGGGGGGGGGGGGGGAGAAATCAACTCACCCAAAAGTTTTTTCCCGGCTTTGTGGATGTTGGTAACCTCTGACTGGCAAGGAGACTCTAAAACACAAAAAAGCAAAACGAATCTCAGATCAGCAGGAGGCGTCTGGCAGTGCAGAGAGAACAGAGCGACACCGAGAGAACGGAGCGACGCAGAGAGAACGGAGCGACGCAGAGAGAACGGAGCGACGCCGAGAGAACGGAGCGACGCAGAGAGAACGGAGCGACGCCGAGAGAACGGAGCGACGCAGAGAGAACGGAGCGACGCAGAGAGAACGGAGCCACGCCTGACATCACCTGGGGACCGTTAAACGTGGAGAAACCTCCAGCCAACCCGTCCCACACACGGCCGACCAGGACGCTCTCCCACCGCATCTCAGAGAGTCGCATTAGTATTGGCACCCAGTGGCCCTGGTCATGCTTTCTCTCACACAAACCTCACACCAGAACCCACTCCAGAACCCAGGTTGGCCCGAAACAGAGCGAACGTCGCCTTTTCGAGTCTGTCTGCCCTTAAGGCCGCGTCCTGGGGCCGCCCACGAGGGCTTTCTCCCGCTGCAGCTGCCCTTGGCTCGCTCCACGTGTGTCTGGCCTCTGATTTCTGTAAAGCGGCTTTGTTGATGATGTCTGTTGTAAAAAAGCGCCGTACTAATAAAACTGAGCCGCACTGAATGGAGATGAATCAGCTAGATAAAGCCCAGCTTAGACACAGCCAACCATGCTCCTCTGAAAACACTTGTATTGAAACATAATAAATGTTTGTAGTCGGGCTCCTTGTTGGTCTCCATAGTAGCGTCTATTTAACACAGTCCTTTTAACACATGTCTATCACCTCATTTCCATAGCGGCGGACCCAGCGCGGAACACTGGGTCACCCCCGGCAACCTTTGCTGCACCAATGTCCTTGCACTCTTTCTGAACCGATTCAACTTGATTCTCTGAACAAAATTGTTAAGTTCCGAAAACTAATTTATCAAACGAATAACTCCAGTTATTCACCTGGACACAGTTTCCTGATCTGATACTCGTTTTGAAAGACCCTGAACACGTTCTCGCTCATTAAAGCACCGTTCTGCACTGTGTTTTACCTGTGATGCATAATGGTATGCATACGTGGCAGAAATAAAACACTGTTAAGATCAGCCATCATAGGTTACACACAATGACTCAAACCTGGCCACACTCGTCGCTAATGACACCATGACACGAACAAAAGCCACAGATGGATGTAAACACTCCGAGAGGCAAAGGAGAAGGAGTGCGTGTTGGAAGTAGTGATCGAGGAGGAAGACGAGGAGGACGAGGAGGAGCAAACCCAACAGCAGTTATCTCCGATGACATTCAAGGTACGTAGGACAGAGCCCAACCCAGTCTCAGCAGATTCATCGAGGTTGACGTAGTCTGGAGACTAAGAGAACAGATTGTTGGTGTTTAGGGGTCACTGAAGGTTTACTGTGTACAGGGGTGTCAGTGCAGCACTTCACTGGTATAAAGCAGACGGGGGGGGGGGGGGGGGGGGGGGATCCTGTTTTACTGCATGTATAATTTATTGTAGTAAGTTCATGTTCCCATTTTGTAAAATTGTATGTGCAAGAAGTCCTACAGCAAGAGTCTCATAGTACCACTACACTGCCTGAAATACAGCACTGACGTGTTGGAAGACAACGTGAATTTTTAAGGAATCAGTGTTGACCTTTCCACCTCTGACTATGTCTTCCAACGTGGCAACAGTGATGTAAGTGTACACGAAACTTGAAGTGGAAAAATCTAGGATTTCGCTATGTGTGAATCTACATTCACACTGATCAGATTGTTTACGTTCCAATTCTATTCTACATCGTACAGTCATGCAGACATTGTAATTTACTATATTATAAACAATAAACTTTCCTTCTGTAGCTACATCTCCTGAACTCTGAGTTTTTTTTGATGCAGTGTGCAGTGCGTGCTCAGTAGTGTTTATTTTGAGGTCTTGTGCTGACAGTTTGGATGGTAGAAGGTTTCAATAAAGATATCTTAGCAAATGTGGAGAACTTTATTTACTGGAGTCCA
This sequence comes from Brachyhypopomus gauderio, assembly GCF_052324685.1. Taxonomy (NCBI): domain Eukaryota; kingdom Metazoa; phylum Chordata; class Actinopteri; order Gymnotiformes; family Hypopomidae; genus Brachyhypopomus; species Brachyhypopomus gauderio. Next base: position 934,072 of record NW_027506915.1, on the reverse strand, counting down.
TGGTAAAAGATCATATTTCAGAGCATTAAGTTGATGGATTATATAATTTTATGTGGCAGTATGTAGTGTTATATGAAATTGTGGTGGTGTGTAGTGTTATGTGGTAGTAAGTGGTGCTATATAATATTGTGTTGTCTGCAGTGATATGTGTTTTTATGTTTTATGACAGTGTTTAGTGTTATGTGGTGGTGTTTAGTTTTGTGGTGTGTTATGTGGTAGTGCTTAGTATTATGGTGCATTATGTGGTGGTGTTTAGTGTTATGTGTTGTTATTTGGTGATGTTTAGTGTTATGTGGCAGTGTTTAGTGTTATGTGGCAGTGTTTAGTGTTATGTGGCGTTATGTGGTGGTGTTCAGTGTTATGTGTTGTTATTTGGTGGTGTTTAGTGTTATGTGGTGGTGTTTAGTGTTATGTGGTGTTATATAGTGGTGTTATATAGTGGTGTTTATGTGGCAGTGTTTAGTGTTATGTGGTGGTGTTTAGTGTTATGTTGTGTTGTGTGGCTGTGTTTAGTGTTATGTGGTGGTGTTTAGTGTTATGTGGCAGTGTTTAGTGTCATGTGGTGTTATGTAGTGGTGTTTAGTGTCATGTGGTATTATGTGGCAGTGTTTAGTGTCATGTGGTGTTGTGTGGTGGTGTTTACTGTCATGTGGTGTTATGTAGTGGTGTTTAGTGTCATGTGGTGTTATGTAGTGGTGTTTAGTGTCATGTGGTTTTATGTTGTGGTGTTTAGTGTCATGTGATGTTATGTAGTGGTATTTAGTGTCATGTGGTTTTATGTTGTGGTGTTTAGTGTCATGTGGTGTTATGTAGTGGTGTTTAGTGTCATGTGGTGTTATGTAGTGGTGTTTAGTGTCATATGGTATTATGTAGTGGTGTGTGTCCCTCGTTCCTCTACCCTTCTCTCTCTTTCATCGGATCGTTAGCGGGCGCCTGATGCCGGCGCTGCTCTGTTCTCATGCTCAGCACATTTCCCGTTTCCACTTTCATGGCAACAATCGCTGTTGACAACTGTAGTTTAGCGGCAGGAGGTGGGACATAGGATCTTCTCATTTTTACCTCAGTCTCTCTTACTGTGCGGTGAAAGGCACCAAGAGAGAACCTAAAATCTAGCAGGTCAGGTTCAACGAGGTTTTAGGGAGGAGGGAAGGATGTTATTTTTTTCGATAAAGCGTAGTCCACATAAAGCTCCTGACCAGAGTGAAGCAGCCCCGAATGCAGATTAGATGACACGTATGGCGCAAAAGGTGTAGAGATTAGGTGACACGTGGCGATGTACGTGCATACACAACAGCACGGTGCGCGTTTGCAGCTCAGCACCTGCGTTTCGGAATAATAATAATAATAATAAACACACCACGCATGTCATTCTGAGGGAAGGTTCTGACCGTCTGTTTAAATGCCGCGGGCACACGCGCACACTTCTCTCCGCAAAGCTGCACAAACTGCTTCGCTGTGAGACGCCTCACTTTGGGATCCGGCTTGCTCTGCGGGGATCCTTTCCTCAGCCAAAGGAAACTCCGCGATGCTGC
>NW_027506915.1:907540-927540 GCF_052324685.1 Brachyhypopomus gauderio | reverse complement strand
AACAAAGGTGTGATTTGTAGAAACCCATATGAAATGACAGCAGACAACTGGCCGCTTTCTTTCGAAGTTCAACACTTTTATATGAGGATAACAAGCTAACAATACACCTGTTTGAGTGTGATTGTTAATGAATTTAGGACTTGTTGAATATGTGTCTGCGCAAAAACATTTGTAAAAAAAGACAAACACTAAATGATCGGAATAATGCTCATAATATTCTTATTTTGAAAAAAAAAAACTTTTATGGAAAACTTTTGAAACAATTTTGTTTAAACAAACATTAAACAATAACAATTTTTTTAATTTACTTTTTTATATATTTAAATAATATATACAAATAAAAAAAAAACTAAAAAACACCTTTAAAGATCCTCTCAGGAGCAAATTTGGGGGGGAACATATAAGATTGTGTTTTTCGAGTAACACAAAACAGAGACACGCTGACGCCTTTTCTGTTGGTACCGAGGGCTAATCCTGGTTTAATCCTCCTCTGTGCACAGCCACGGCTCTAAGGAGGGGGGAGCGGTAGAGCAGAGTGGAGTACCGAGAGCTCTTACCTCATGGCACCCAGGCTGATGCAGGTGGGTGTCCTGTAGTCCTCCGCCACACAGCGCTTATGACGGCCGCATTTAATCTTTAGGCATGGGTCTTTGGCAGGATCCAGGGCTAAGGTACCACACACACACACACACACACACTGACAAGATCAAAGTGTGGCTAGAATTCATACTTTTCTTAAACATATTAACTTTAATTGCCTCTTTCAACGCTGGGCTTATCTGACTTATTTTTTTAACCAATTTCTGTCAGTGACCATTTATTTTAGCTGCAATTACAAAGATATCATGAGGGGCATCTGGACGTGCCCTGTGGTCTCATTTTCAGAAGACTCTTGGCTATAAATGTCATGACATGAGACGGCAGATTCTAATAGATATTTGACATCTTCATGAATACATCTTTTCATGGTCAGAATTTTACCAAACCTGTATTTAATAAGAAGAAGAAAAGAAGAAATTGATGTACAAACATCAAAACTGAAAATTTTACATTCTGGGAATTTGGCTTTTAAATTTGACAAAATACACGATTAGCATGAAGCAAAAAAAACGTTCAGTGATTTTCCCTCTTCTAGGATCCAGACTGCTACAACGTGTGCTGTAAGCGCTGTATAAATACATTTAGCCTTGGTTGGGCTTGAAGACTCAGGCTTCTTCAGTGGCTATTGTTTGTGAATCAAATGACATAATTTTTTATTTGAAACATCATGCAGTCAAAAAACACTGATAAGTAAACAATGGTAGAGAATAGAACAGGTTTTTTTCGGTGACAGTGAAGACACAAAAGAAGAGACACAAAAGAAAGTCTCAACTCAAAGTAAATGCCAAAAGTGTATTGAGCACAGTAAGTGAGATGTAATAGCAGAATATTACATGTTTTGAAGTAGCACCAATTTTAGGTATTTTACAAACTGGACTACATGGTCTGTTGAGTGTAACCATGTATATATCATACTGATGCATGGAGGTGTTCTTGAGTTATTCAACTCAGAAGGTGTAACTGCAAAATATGCGCTTCGAGTTATATGAGTTAAATGCTACAAACATTTTTCTTATTTTTAGCTGCATAACTGTAGAAGAAACAAAAAACAATTCTGAGTATGTGTGCGCTTGTGTGTGTGTGTGTGTGTGTGTGTGTGTGTGTGTGTGTGTGTGTGTGTGTGTGTGTGCGCGTGTGTGTGTGTGTGTGTGTGTGTGTGTGCAACATCTAAGTGTGACTGATTCCTTAGTTTATCTGTTATCAAGGACATACAGGCTCCACTAATTTCAGACTGAGGCTTGAATTCAGAAAGACCCACAAAGGACGTCACTCGCACCAGTCACTGCGGACACCGTTCAAAACAAAGACAAAATGTCATGGGAGGAGTAGCTATGCCAACTGACCCAAGAGAAGTGTAGCTGAAGGCCATGTCTCTCTCTCTCTCTCTCTCTCTCTCTCTCTCTCTCTCTCTCTCTCTCTCTCTCTCTCACACACACACACACACACACACACACACACGTGCATATATCTCCCTGAACAGGGTCCAGTAACCATCACGCTGAAGAAGATGGGAGTGAAGTATGTAGAGCTGGAGAGCTCCAGGCTCCAACTCCATGACTGCTCCAGTGCAGATGAACCATCTGGTAATGGATGAAACAAATACATGTGCATGGGCCATGAAGACACTGGCAGGAACACCAGAGGAGCTTCTAGTGGATAAAACACTTGAGACCAGACAAACTAACGTGTGCACCACCAATTACTACAAGAAAGCCAACAACTCCACCCCCCCCCCATCAGATACCCCGCTGGAATAATACGATGGCCAAAGGAGATAGAATTCACTGACATAAAGACAAGGAACCTCCTTACAATGCACAGAGGACTTCATCCTAAACCCATCACCCTGAGACTGGACAGGAAACCGAGGGAAGAGGGCCGAGGACTAATGAGCTTCACAGCGACTATCCAGGATGAAACATCAAAGATCCAGGATGCTGGCAGAAAGTGATGACGTGCTTAGTGAGTTCCCCAGAGAGCACAAGCAGGAACCACCATGGGAAGATAAACCCTTGCACAGTATCTACATCCAGTTTGTTGAAGTGGCTGATGTAGAGAAATCTCACCAATGGCTAGAACGTAAAAAGCTGGATTGAAAGGCAGCACGCAAACACTAAATCGCTGTAGCACAGAAACAAACTCTGAACACAAGATCAACAGAGGCTGGGATCTACCACACCAGGCAGGAGCCCTGATGCAGGCTGTGCAAAGACGCCACTGAGACAATCCAGCACATGACAGCAGCATGCAAGATGCTAACCACCATAACCAAGTGGTTGGCGTAGTATACAGAAACAGTATAGTATACAGTAGTATACAGAAACATCTGTGCTGAGTATGGGCTAGAAGTTCCAAGGTCAAAGTGAGACACGTCCCTGAAGATGGTGGAGAATGACTGAGCTAAGATCCTGTGGGACGTCTGTAGGACTGACAAAAAGATAATGGCTAATCAAACGGGCGTAGTAGTGACGGACAAACGGCCGAAGGGTCGTAGTGATAGATGTAGCAATCGCTAGCGGCAACAACAGCTTGAGAAATTGCCATGGAGAGAAGAGCTAGTAAAGCCGTAGAAGGTGAAGACAACAGCGGTTCCCATAGTAATCACATCACTAGGGGCTGTCACCCCCACACTGGGGGAGTGGTTCCAGCAGATCCCAGAAAGAACATCAGAGATCTCCGCCCAGAAGCGTGCAGTCCTGGGAACAGCTAAGATACAACGCGAGACCCTCAAAGTCCCTGGGCCTCTGGTAGAAGTTACTCCTAATGAGTACAGTGTCCGGCATTGTACTATGCATTTAAGTACACTATAGTATACTAATTATAGTGTGGCATATTCTAGTACACTGCCTCATCTTATTTGTCAAAGGTTCATGTCAATGTGAACTTTCTTAAAGAACCTATGATTCTTTAGGTTCTGATGTGCAGGTAATGCAGCATATAGGATGTGTGTGTATATATAGGAACATATACATATACAGAGTGTGATGACATAAATAAAATGTACAGAAACAAAATGTAAACGGTAGTCATCGTGACACCAGACTGATTGTCATCACCTATTCTTCCTCATGCGTTCCTGCTAAAGTCGTCTACTGTATCACTATTACATTGGAGAAATCAAGAAAAGGCTTGCTGGTTGGTCTTTGAACACCTTTGGAACACATCACAATCAAGATTTGTTATTTCCAGGGTCAAGGCTTTTTAATACTAATGGCATACATCGTATTAATGGCGTATGTATTTGCACTGCCAGTTGTTGCTTTGGAGGCAATTATATTAGGAAACTCGTGGAACTTTAAAACCTCATCTACTTTTTCATAAATATAATGGTTCCTCCTGCTACAAACCCAGAAGCACTTTGCTTACACAGCTGAGGAAGGACCTCTTTCTGAAACGTCCTGCTTCTCTGGAAACTTTGTGTACTTCACTACAAACTTGAAAATCCCTCTCTCTCCCTCTCTCTCTCTCTCTCTCTCTCTCTCTCTCGTATATATACAGTATGTATGTATATATCTATATACAGACAGTATATATGTATCTCTCTCTCTCCCTCTTCATATATATATATTTGTGTGTGTGTGTGTGTGTGTGTGTGTGTGTGTGTGTGTGTGTGTGTGTGTGTGTGTGTGTGTGTGTGTGTGTGTGTTGCACCACACACACCACAGCACAAAATGCAACACTTCAGCTTTGCCCTTCCAAGAGCCTCACTGGCAAAGTCATTTTAAATTTAGTAAATTTAGACAGTTATGCGCATTTGAATAGCAATCTAACAAACATCCTTTTTACCGGCAGGCGCACTTTATCACGCAACTCAGTGCCCCGCACTGCTTCAGAAAAGCACTTAGAAGTCGCACATTCCGCTTGGAACAAAAAACCAAAACAAACGAAGCAAGATAGATGTGAATACTGGATGAAGTAATATGCAGTCAAATTAGCTGTAGTAAAATGAGCTGTAGTCAAATTAGCTGCTTCTTAATTTATGCGCATTTATCCAGATTAATGTCCCTCTATGTTGGAACAGGATTATACTTATAATATTTACTATAATCTGACAGCATCGGGGAATACAGCTGCATGTGCTTAACATATGAAATGTATTTTTAAATGATGTAAATTAGCTCAAAATATGCTGAACTTGACTGAGGTTGAGCCGTTAAAAATGTAAAGAAACTGCACCAGTGATAAGTTAATATTTTAATCACTTGACACCAAAGCTAATAGAAGTTATTTTGATGTCATTACCCAACTTTTAAAAATATGCACAATGCTTTTACGTTAATAGTTCATACATGACACATGATATTAACCATCCGGTCTACACGTACCTTGATCAAATGGTTTTCCAGGGTTCCATGATCCAGGTTCCTGTAACATATATTAATAAGATTCATTACTATAGCACAATAAATCTGTAAGATGTGTTGGTCAAGGCTCATCTGTACACAGTAATGTGAAGTGATGGAAGTTAGATCTTCAAGCTTTAGTGGTTTAATTAAAAGAAGAAAAACGGAGGTATGTTAGTACAAACCTCTACTTCCTGAAGGCAGATGAAGCAACAGAGAGAGAAGGAAACAAATAATGCCATTAGGTGGAAATACACACACACACACACATACACACACACATACACACACGCACGCACATGCACACACACACATACACACACACATACACACACGCACGCACATGCACATACACACACACAGGCACAGTTTTGTAGCACACGCTCTTGTGTTTGTCAGTATGTTGTGCCGTTATGACAGTACGGCATCTGATTGGCTGTCAGGTTTGTTAATTAGTTTCTGCATGAGCGCGCCCCTAATTGATTAAGGCAGTTGTTAGTCCTCTCGGCAGACAGTGGCACCCCAAAGACTGACACTTCTGATAGCTCCATATGGCATTACGTCCATGCATGTCTCACACACACACACACACACACACACACACACACACACACACACACACACAAGCATATTAACATGAATCGCTGATTGGTCAGTTCACAACCTCCCTTCTATATCCCTGTCAACCTATTCCAACCTTGTGTGTGTGTGTGTGTGTGTGTGTGTGTGTGTGTGTGTGTGTGTGTGTGTGTGTGTGTGTGTGTGTGTGTGTACGTACTGGTCTTTAGCAAGGTACAGATCCACATGAAATCTATTACAGTCTCTGTGTGGGTCCATCTAATATCTCTCTGGTATAAATAAGCCAGCCCAGTCCTGAACGCAGGACAGCCTCAACTGGCACCCTTGCTGCCGAAGACAATGTCTCAAACCAAAGAGGGCTCCACGCTAGTCTGTTGATGTCTGAAGAGCATTAGATGTGTGCATCACTCTGTCCTATGGGTCTGACTTCCCACACCTGGCCATGGCCCAGCTGCATGGGGCCGGTTTCATGGCTGTTAGGCTGACAATGATTGTTGCGGACGATGGCGAATCAAAACAGCCCGAACGATGTAACTGACACCGAGGAGAATCTGATCAATTGGGAGGTCCAATGATGTCACTGTTTTAGGTTCCACTGGAGCAGTGAAGTCTCATTTCTTTCCAGGATGATTTCAGTGGATTTTAGAGCTCATTTACGAGCCTCAAATTAGTATCAAATGTGAATAAAATCAAATACATATTGTTTTCTTTGGCTTTCAATACTAGCTGTAACGATCTGGATTTGTAGAATGGGCACGATCCGTTCTGACTTAGTTAGTTATCCTGCAAATGCATTGGTGTCCAAACCAATGGCAATAGTTGCTGAAAATACCCTGCAACATTATTTTTAGCAACTAAGAAACGGAAGCGAAAATCGGATCTTCTCTGCGTGTCCAACGCATGCTCAGTGTAAGGTAATTACTATTTAGCCAAAGTATTTGTACCGGATTATGGGGACATTACAGATTCCCTGTTTAGATTCGATGCGTCGCAGTGTGTTATCAGCCATCGCGGCTTATCTTATCTGTACACATCGCTGTGAGGTTAGTTAGAAGTAGGGACAGCTCTATTTACAGAGGCTCTACTCTACCTGCGACTGACTTCTCACGCAGGACGTGACCTTGCGTCATAGTTAACGTGAATAACGCAGCCTCTCTCAGTCGAGCGTGTGATAACGGTATGTTGCAATCTCCGCTGGCATCAGGCAGGCAGCAGGAACCTCCATGTCCAGGAAACTCCTCGCACATGTTCTCAGCTGACATCGTAACGCATACATTTTTTTTATAATTGGTGTAGACTTTTTCTAGTTCTTGTTTTATATGTTGATTTGATCTGTTATGTTTATGGTTTGGCATGGACGTAATTTTGATTTCAAAAGTGGGGGGGACATGGATTCGTCGCTATTTAAATATTTGGTTTTAACCGTAAAAACTGGGGGGGACCAAAACCGGCTTTTGAAAAAGTGGGGGGGACATGTCCCCCCCGTCCCCCCCAAAATTACGTCCGTGTGGTTTGGAAATGTAAAAGTCTCGGTTGAAGGTTTTCATTTCGTGGTTTTCATTGTGGTCTAAACACAGTCGAGTTTGTCATTCATACGTTAGTTTAAGGTTTGTGCTAAAGACTTTAAATGTTGCTTTGGGTGTGTTCTGATTATTGCGCCGCTTTATGAAACAGTGCGTTTCCGTTCTCACAAAGACCATCTGGAGAAATTAGTAGTGAGATTCCAAAATATCGTACATGATGTGAGTAGTATCACTTCCCCTATATTTAGAAACCGAGATTAGCACGATTAACACTTCAAATAAAAGCGAAACGAAACAAAGAAACAATCAAAATACCGAACATTAAAGTAAAAAGCTCTCTGGGCAGCGTTATGTCAGTGCGTTTGGGTCCTGCTCGGATCTGATGGCACGTTCCCTCTCCCGCGGAGTCCGAAATGTTCCTGGAGTTTAATAACGGCACATGTGCTGTACCAGCACCAAGGTCCAGGATCCAGGAGGCATCAGCGATCTCTCATAAGAAACACATGCTCTAAAGTTGTTTTCCGTCTTTCTTTCGGTCTGTTTTGCCACAAGATTTCGATTAAGTGTCATTGTAGGACACGAAAGGAGCTCGCAGTCGTTAGAAGCACCCCAGAAAACTGCGACTTAATTACTACAAACTATTTTGAACGGCTTTAATGGTCCATACGCAATTAAATTTTTCTTCGTGTAAATGGAAACCGGCGTTTTCATATGGTGGACAGCTTTATTTTAAGCAAAGTATTTCAGCGGGGAAAGAGAAATGTCAGATCATGTAGGCCTACTGAATTAAATAATTTAGTTACATAATACCGATATTCTGGGGCTGTTCCTTTTGATTCTTCCTCCAGAGTGATGTTTATAGGGCATATGCACAGCTGAGGTCTAATGGCCCCTTTCCCTAATGCGCTTGGTGTGGGGAACGATCAAGCGCGCGCTAAGATAAGCGTGGCCCGGGGCGGAGGAAGCGCGCGATGGGTGGCTGACAGTCTCGAGACGCCGCCTCGCTGCTACCGCACTCTTCCTGAGTGTAACACTGAGCAATAACCTTGAAGTGTACTCACAGTGTGAGAGAGAGAGAGAGAGAGAGAGAGAGAATGGATTAATAAGGCTGAATCCCTTTGTTCATTTCTGGTCTGCCCACAGGACTACAGTCCATACGTTTGTACTGTACATGCAGGCTACATGCAAATATTAAAATCACTTAAGGAAGGAATTAAGGAATGCAGTGAATGAAACATCACCAGATTAAGAGATTAAGATGACCAATCTAGTGGCTTAAAAGGGTGTGCATCGCAGCTGAGACAAAACATTAACCACATGAATGTACAGAAGTACAGAGCGCATAAACCCAGTTGAACCTGAGACTGGAGACAGGTGACTCTTTTTGGAGAGATACAGTCAAAACCTTCTGTGAAATGCTGAACTGAAATGTAATGTTAATGCTAATAACATTTTCTTACTACCATTAATTAATACAAATTGTAGTTAAAATAAAGAAAAAAATTTACATTTACATAAATTACATTTTGGAAAAAACCTTAGAATTGTTCGTTGATGTTGTGATAAAGAAACTGCTCTTTAAAGTTGAGATTTAACTGTTTTTACTTTTATAAAGGGGATAAAAACGTGTGTGAGAGACAGAGAGAGTGTGTTTGTGTGTGCATGTATGTGTGTGTGAGAGAGTATGTGTGTTTGTGTGCCTGTTAAAGTTAATTGTCCTTAGGTTAGACTAATGGAAATACCAAGGTTAAATTTATGACCACTAACTCCCTCTCTCTCTCTCTGTGTCTCTCTCTCCGTCCCTCTCTCTCTCTCTGTCTCTGTCTCTCTCTCTCTCTCTCTCTCTACCTCTGTCTCTCTCTCTCTCTCTCTCCCTTTCTCTCCATCTGCCTCTCTCCCACTGTTATCCCTACTACAGCAGGATCTGGAGTAGAAGTTGTCTGTCTATGTTCCATATCCATTAAAACCAAGAAACAACCAAGGACAGAAAAGTAAGAGAGGACATCCCAAGAGAGGAAGACAGACAGACAATGAGAGAAGGATGTCCGAGGGACAGATGGATGGAGGGACAGAGGGACAGATGGACGGATGAGTCGTGTTGCTTTGCCAATATGAGACTTGGGAAACATGTCTTGAAATATACAGATAATATAAAGAAAATATATACATAATATACAGATAATTTGATCACTTTCAAGCCATGTCTGTTCAAGTGAAATTTCACTTTATTCATTTTACAATTCTGAAAGCAGTTTCAGAATTGTACTTTAATCCATGCCATACTTTGAGATAAATGAGATTATAAGCTGTGAGGTATAATCTGTAGTTACATTATGCGTTTCAAAATTTAGATTAATAAAATCTTATTAATGTCCCCTGAGGACATGTTTTCTGTCAAGTGCATGCCATAACATACAAGGATCAAATCCTGCACACACACACACACACACACACACACACACACACACACTCACTCACTTCATCCCCTGCGGATGTTTTTTCTGCTGTAGACTGTGTCGTTTTAGTGAACACAAACACATCCCATATAGACACACATACATACACAAATATTTCTTACGTATAAAACATATATACATGTATATGTATATATATATATATATATATATATATATAATGTATATGTGTGTGTATATATACATGCACATTCTTACATTACTATATACATATTTACATGATTACCCACAAACACCCACCAGTCAAATGTACACGCACACAAGCCCCACTGATGCACGGATGAGGTTTGGGCACGGATCTGAGGACCCGGACACTAGCAGCCCTCGCACTGCACTTGAGCAGGACTGCCTGGGCAGCAGGGGCGTGGCCTTGGCCAGGGGGAGGGGCCCGAATCACCAAGGTGATTTCTGGCTCAGGGCAAAAGTGGCGGACTCGTCAGGAGTGTGGTCCTTAGGGCTTCTGCACTCAGAGATTAGGGTCTGGGCGACATTCCTTACCACGACCTCCACACACACACACACACAGACACACACACACACTGTATCCCTGCCGCTTTTTTATGCCACACTGAAATCCCATAAACCCATAAAACATGGCTGCTGATTCAAATGTACTTTAAGATAATCGCCGGGTGTGTCGACTGCATTCATTTACTCAGTTTTCTCTCGTTAAGTTGAGCACCTCATTAAGTCATGTTTAATGAGATGCTAATCTGCATAAACCTCACTCTGTTCCCTGATTGGACACATTGGTCACATGGAGAGTCTCTACCAACCTTTCACATGAGACAGAGGGAGACAGTTAAAGTATGAGAGAAGGTGTTTGAAACAGTAGGAGACATGAAACAGTGAGACCCCCATGATGGAGCACGTAGACACGGCACCAAACAGCACCAAGGTTAGGTCAGAGGACTCACGGAGTCCGAGACACAGTCAGAGTGAGAGACAGTGAGACTGAGAGAAAGAGAGGCAGAGAGAAATAGACGGAGAGAGTCAGAGAGAGACGGAGATAAAAAGAGACAGAAATCTGTAGACCGTGCACTCTGAGAGAGACAGAGAGCGAGAGAGAGAGGATTCTTGGTCTGGTTCCAGTATGAAACCAGAAAGACAGCACTGGCTGGCTCAGCTGTGTTTGAAAGTGCCACAGCACAATTCCCGTGTGAGGGGCTAAACTACAGCCCTTACATAGACAACATTCACAAACACACCAGTGAAAGTGAATGTACTGTGGTGCCGCGTGTGTGAGCAAGATCCGGCGTCAACAGCAATCATTCAATTGTAAAAGTGTGAATAATCCAGCGATAATTTAGGACATAACATCTAAAAAGCACATGAAAATGGATCCATACATTCATCTGCTATGAGGCATAGGTATTGTGCTTATGAGGCACAAGTTCTTACTACATTAGAAATGATCATCCATTTTTTTCTGGGAGCAGATAGATACTCACTGGCAGCGCAACAGTGGATTTAAGACCAGATAAATCTGGCCCACAAACCCCTTTTAAACACCAGTGGTTTCGCTTCCTGAAAGAGCGACAGTATTTTTGAGACAGGACAAACGCTACTGTACCTCTGCGGCTACCTTATGACAACACAGATGATTACATCTGAATAAAAACTGCCCTAACATTTTTTTCTTTGGTGTTAATAATTATGACATTCTAAATGATAAATAAACAAACGCAAAAAGCATCAGAGGTCCCACCGTTGATAACAAGGGTTGTGCACACTTAACGGCGCGCGCGTGAGTGACGCACCGTGCACGGGCGCTCGGTAATTGACTCGTGGCGACGCATTCGCTATTATAAAAGCCCGCATGAACGTTTGGGCGACAGAGCGTTATTGCAGGGAAATTATACTTATGCGCGTAGCTATTTCTTCCTTGAAGGTTGTGGTTATTGAAAGCATGACAAAGGCAGTAAACACACACGCACACACACACACATACACACACACGAACGTCAATGCAACTCAATGCAACACAAATCGTCCGATGCAACTGCGCCGTTAACGCGATTGCGATCCTACTCACATCACGAAATTTGTCCCATCGCCCGGTCAACCATTTGTCGTCCAGAAAATTGCCGTTGTCGTTCCGAGCGGACGCTCCGGCGACCACCGCCGCACACACACACGCCAGCACGACGCCTAGCATCTGTATCGGGTAGAGAACACACACGGAGCGGCCGTCGTTAGTGGCCGGTGCCCTTAAGCATCGCCAAACGCAGCGACACAACACGACGAGACGCAGAAGTGTTGGAATAATCCGCCACCTTCAGCAGGAGGATGTCCGCGCTGTCGCGTGAAGCCGCTCGCGCCGAGTCTCACACTGGTGTTCACGACGGAGCGATCTCACCGCGTCTCTCCGCACTGTGAGCGTATGCTCGAGAAGGCGGACGTGGGCGCGTGCTCTCTCTCTCTCTCTCTCTCTCTCGCTCTCTCTCGCTCTCTCTCTCTCTCTCGCTCTCTTCTGTTCTCCCGTGTGTCCGAGTAGGAGCGCGGGGAGCGTGCGTTCTGACGCGCCGCGTCGCGGTGTCCTTCTCGCGTCAGGTCAAACGAGAGAGTCCCCCAGAGCGGCCGATTAACATGCGATCGAACAGGTCGATGTTTAGCAGAGCTGACCAAGTGATTAATTTCGTCCCGTTCGATCACTAAGCAAGTCCTGTCACATTAATTTTGTATGTGTGGGTGTGAGTGTGTGTATTTAAAGGTGTGCTGAAGAGATGAGAATTATCCACGTCTGTGGACGGAAGAAACTGACAAGCCGTACATCTATATTTTCTGGATAATTAGCTTTAGGTCATAAGGCATAAACACACACACACACACACACACACACACACACACACACATTTAGCTTTGGTTCGTGTTTGTTTCTATAAGGATAAGCTACGTTTGGATGAGGAGAATGTAGCTGGTATGAACTGGGTCAAAGCGAAGCAACATACAGGTTTAAACGCTCTATTTATATACAGCTGATCTGAACTGCGCAAGGAGTTCATTTAAAACTGTGAAGGACAGAATGTGCCCAGAAGAGGCGGAATGGTCACCTATGACACACACACACACACACACACATAAGTGTGTGTGTGTATATATAATCTCTCTCTTTTCCTCCTCCTCCGTTGTTGTTGTTTGAGAGAGATATCTCTCTCTTTTCCTCCTCCTCCGTTGTTGTTGTTGAGAGAGATACATCACATCCTCAGAGAGGAGCATGGCATTCTGGGACTTGGTGCTGGCCACCACACAGCCCTCCATCAAGGGTTGACTGTCCCAGCAACCCACACAGACTGGACACACAGCGCTCATGCTCTCTGAGGCCAACGTCACAGGTTCTGGAAGTTGTCCACTTCTCAGTAGAGGGCAGCATCATTCCGCTCCCAGGGCTATGGTCTCAGTGGATTGGCCCCTCAATGGTCTATTCAGCCTCCAGCAACAGTCGGTCTTTCACTGTGTGTGGAAACATATCCCTGTTGGCCATAGCCGTCCAACGGCCCACCTGGACGCAGTACACATCTTCGCTCAGGGGTTCTTGTTTCTGGCGAGCACTGGTGCTGCCCTGATGGCTTCTGGTGAGCTGGTGCTCAGGGTGAAGATGATGGGGGGGATCCTCGATGAACCGCCCTCTGAGCACTCTGTCCTCCTCTGATCCAACTGGACAGCCGAGCATTAGCTCCGTAGGCGTCCTGAAGGTCCAGTTGTGCTGGTGTTGGGTAGTGATGATGGTGAGCTGATCATCGTTCCGTGTGATCCACCAGAGTGGAGAGAACGATGTGGGGTGTGTGGCCACTGCAGTGGTTCTTTTCTTGCAGTGCACGTGCTGAGGACAGAAGGACATCTGTGACACGTCTGTGGACAGAAGGACGTCTGTGACACGTCTGTGGACAGAAGGACGTCTGTGACACGTCTGTGGACAGAAGGAAGTCTGTGACACGTCTGTGGACAGAAGGACGTCTGTGGACAGAAGGACGTCTGTGACACGTCTGTGGACAGAAGGACGTCTGTGACACGTCTGTGGACAGAAGGACGTCTGTGACATGTCTGTGGACAGAAGAACGTCTGTGACACGTCTGAGACACCCTGAACATTAGAACATCTGCCACAACTGCTTGAACGTTTTGCTTAGTGTCCCACGTCAGTTGGCCCATGCACAGTGCCCAAAACAGACTTCCTGAAGCGCTGGGATCTCCCAGGACGGGCTGTCACTCATGCGTCACAGACACTGGCTCCGCCCACACACGGTATAAGAGCTGTCCCAGCCAGCCCGACAAGCCTTGGCAGCATCTCCAGGGTCGATGACATCAGCAAAACCCTTCAGTGGCGCACGGGTGGTGAGACATGGCATCAGTGTTACCGTGGATTTGTCCGGGTGAAAAGACCCACCTGATCCCCCTGATCCACCTGATCCCCCTGATCAACCTGATCCCCCCGATCCCCATGATCAACCTGATCCCCCTGATCCACCCGATCCACATGATCAACCTGATCCCCCTGATCCCCCTGATCTACCCGATCCCCTGACCCCCCCGATCCCCCTGATCCACCTGATCCCCCTGATCCACCTGATCCCCCTGATCAACCTGATCAACCTGATCCACCTGATCCCCCTAATCCCCCTGATCCACCTGACCCTAGAGCTCCTTGAACTGTCTGAGCCAAGACAGGGAGCAGTGATCAATACACAGGACACAGGGGGCGTCATAGAGGAGGATGGGGACAGGGAGCAGTGATCAATACAAAGGACACACGCACAAGGCATGCTGGGAGTGCTCCCGTGCCCACTTCCAGTCTGGGTGACGATACATATAATTCACACATGAACTAACATTATTTTACATTAAGTGCTAAAAGATTAAAAGCTGCTTCTACTGTTTACGTTAACATTTCACCGGCTTGCCGGTACTGTGTGTGTGTGTGTGTGTGTTTGGGAAGTGTGCACATTTGTATTTTTGCACATGTATTGAGAGGCCTTGGCCTTCTGATCTCCAGGTTAATGGATGTTTCATTTCAGCCAGACCGAACGGAAGCCTCTTTTTCGGCTCACGTAAGCACAGTTCAGCTGCGAGAAAGTGTGCGTGGGCAAAGACTGGAGAAAACAATTAGAGTCCATTTTCTAAAGCTCTGAGGAGGGCGAAAGAGAAACCGTGCACCAACAAAGCAGAAAAGATGAAGTGCAGCGCTTTGAAACGGCTCCGCCAGTGTCATGGCAGAGATTACGCGAGTGTGAGAGGGAGCGCCATATTGTGTAAGAGTCCTGATATGAGGCCTTGAACCTAAAACTTGGTCATTATGGCTTAGAGGTGATTTACCACGAAACTGGCCCTGCTAAACTGGCCCTGCTGAGCTCCCCATGTGCTAAAATCTAAATGTCCTCGTATGTCATTACTATGGCAGTATGGTTCTTCACATACCGCTGAGGAAGTAAAAAAGGGTTTTCATGTTTCAGAGTCTGCAGCCAGAAACCTTTACGACCCATTTTAGTGGATGACTTGCCAATTACAAATATGTGTTGTCATTACCTTGCACTCGGAATGTGCACCTACTTTAACGCACACACACACACACACACACACACACACACACACACACACACACACACACACACACACACACACACACACACACACACAAAATACTGAGGCTATGTTCTGCCCATGGGCTGTTCTACATTATTTAAAAAGATATTAAAAATGCAAGACGTAGGCAAGTGCAATGTCCTTAAGCTTTCACGCTCTCTGTCTGTACTTACCTGCATATTCACACACACACACACACACACACACACACACACACACACACACACACACACCACACACACACACACACACACACACACACACACACACACACACACACACACACACACACACACACACACTAGAGTGTTTTAAAAACAGAAGTGAGGGAAGGAGCAGATGGTTTAGTGGTCAGACCATGAACAACAACATGTTTCTGAAATTACATGGGATGAACATCTTGAAGATGTTTTTATTGAACTTTTTCAATTAAAAAAGTTGCTGTGCACCTGACCAACTAGTCTGTAGTTTATTGATTTCATAGCCAATCAGTGAGCAGCAGAGATAAACATGGAGAAGAAACAACAACGGAGAAAGAAGACGAGAAGGATAAAGTGTGTACCATGGTGTATCTGGTGTACCATGGAGCAGTGCATGATGGGATGTCTCAGGATGGTCACATTCTCACGGATGAGAGATCTGTCCTTGTGTTCATGCTTGCTGAGCAGAAGCAAGAACAGAGAGAGAGAAACAGAAAGAAGCAGACAGAAGGTGAGTTAGAGAAGGACGAAAAATGAATCTTAATTAAATCAAGTTTTCAGTGGCCATGATGTGAATCAGGCAAGACTAAGCATTTACTGGAATGTGAGGATAGTTAGCATTTGGAGGTAGGCAGTGTGTGTGTGTGTGTGTGTGTGTGTGAGAGAGAGAGAGAGAGAGAGAGAGAGAGAGACCTAAACAAACAATATAGGAAATGAATGAATGTTTATTCAAATGGAAAGTGGAAAGGAAATTAGATTACAGAGATAAATGAACACAGTGGCATGTGAGTGAGTGTGTGTGTGTGTGTGTGTGTGTGTGTGTGTGTGTGTGTGTGTGTGTGTGTGTGTGTGTGTGTGTGTGTGTGTGTGTGTGTGTGCGTGCGTGTATGCAGGTGATGCCACTGGAAACAGTAGTGGTATTTCAGGAATGCAGTTTAGATGTAGATACTGGTACCAGAGTAGCTCCCCCAGTGTGAACATGCATGTAACTTTCACTCTGAGTCCCAGAGTATGAGTTGTGGTGGCAGGTAAACCTGCAGTGATATGGCTAACACAGACTGTCCATCTTCCAACAGTTCCTCTATAGTTCCTCTATGCATTTCCAACTCCAGTGGTCTTTGTTATTAGAAATAAATATACACACCATGCTCACAGGCTGCCCCAGAGCTTTGCGGGGCAGTCCAATCAGACCCCATGCCGGTCCGGATCATGGTTCTGTTCCTGCTCCCTAGCACACCTGCCTATTGGATGATCAACATCACCACATCTCATTTACCAGGGTGGGTGAGTTTAAAGACCAGGACCGGCTGGGACTGGACTGAGAACACATAGATGATTAAGTATCTAATAGGTTAATGGAGGATTTACATTTGGTAATTTATTCAACTATTAAACTATTTTTCTGCTCAAAACCTCCCATTCATGCTTATGTGCACTGGAGCTGCATTAGGAAAACTTAATTAAAGGTGATTGCTTTGGCAGTTCAGTGTTTGCTGATAACAAACACTCACCAAGCTAAGTGAGCGAAAAACTAGTGGATCAGTCTCTTCAGAAGTTCTTCAGAAGATCCAGGCCAGCCTTCAAAATACATTAACTGCACCTGGCAGACACTCTTATCCAGACTTACATGTTTATCAGTATGGTGGTGCATCTTCTCCCTGGGAATCGAACCCATGCCCTTGGTGTTATTGGCATCTTGCTCCTCTCTGCACCCCATATGGTACATTTACTTTACAGTGAAGTCAGGCAGTTTCTCTCCGCCTCACATTTCATTTATTTATTTTTTCATTTTTTTTTCCTGCGAGCAAGTGCACCGCAAACCGAGTAAAGGGAGTGTCGAAAAGTTCAGCTTTTCTCAACTTTATGCAAATGAGAAGCAAGTTTTGCTGGACGGCAGCCAATCAGAACTGCGTGGCGCCTTTGGTCATCAAGCCACAAGCTGAATTCAGTGTTGTGACAAGATGGAGGAGAGGATTAGGGTTATCATTGCTGTGTTCAGTTCTCCAGTCATATTTGCACATGACTCTTTACAAAAATAGAGACATATTTAAAAAGATGAAGCAGGGAAGTGAAGATGGTGCTCCTGGTAAGCGTTTCTAATTAAATTACTCTAAACTCTAAATGTCCCCACAACTCCACTCACCATAATCTGTAGGCAGATAAACTTGCTTGTGTTGTTAGTGATGAACCTTCAAAGTTGCCAGAAGGAGGCAACACTGGTGTTTTCCTTCCTAATGCACAAATCGAAGGTCGAAGGTCGAAGGTTGTCTAGAGCTGTGGAACGGCAGCATGTGAAGGAGGAATGGTCCACACGTCTCGTCCCTCACATCTTAACTGGAGTGTCTGGTAAGGGAATGGAATGAGCAGATTACGGACGTGGCACGAGGCGTGAACCTCACACGTCTGGTGACAAGGTGTGATTTTGTACAAGTATAGTCTCGTGTCTTGTATGCTGGAGTCTAGAAAAGATGACCTTCTATGCAGGGGTCTAGAAAACACTGACCTTGGAGGCAGGAGTCTAAAAAGATGACCTAGAGCGTGAGAGAAGAGGACCACATCAATGTTAATGCCCAGAATGTGAACATCATAAGCCCTCTTCAATGGACAGTCACCTGCCTCTGAGCTGAAGTAATACAGCATTGATGTTGACAGCAAAATAAACCACAAAACCTCACTGTACTACCTCATCACCAACATCATATTCCAAAAGAAAAGACTCATATAATCTTTGGTGCACTGCCATCCCGATCACTGGACTTACTGGACTCACTGGAAGAGCATTGGCCACATGGCTTGGATGCTCAAAGGATCTTTGGTCCTCAAGAACATGAACCACAGGCAATTAGATGCTCAGATGCCTCGCGGTCCTGAAGAAGAAAACCTCAATCCTGGAGTTCTGGAGCAAGCATCTTGCCAGTTCGAACAGGCAAATCAGTTACGTTCAAGCTCGATTCTCCTTTGGGTGGTGGACCAATGCCTTCTTATGTCTAATAAAGTTCGGATAATGCTGTCTCACAGTGAGGTCATCTGTGTAGTGCCCCAAGGTTTGACGTTCCTGGTAAGATGACTCATTTCAAAGGCCACTTTGGCATAGTCAGCTTGTACCACAAACAGCTCATATTGTAGGTTTCTGGATGGCTGTTATAAAACACCAGGTTGGCAGGGTGGTAGGATGGAGACCTGTACACCATGTGGAGCTGTGTCCCACTTGCTAAGATGGTGCTGACTCAGCTAAGCAGTGTTCACTAGTTTTGGTGTAGTTCTCCCTTGTAGGTGGGGTTCAGTTTTCTTTGTGGACTTCATTCTTCTATGCTGAATTCACTACTCTAGTTGTTTATTTAGTACCCTACATATAGGCTACACTGGTAGACATGTAGGCTGCAATGTCAATCTTCATTTAAACCAAATAAACACATTATTTCTGTACATCTATCATGCTGGGATTACAACATGTACAGTCTAATTACAATATATATGATCTAAAGATGCCTGAGGTGTTGAAACTTCTCAGATCTGCTTGGAAAGTGGCAAAAATGTGTATGTGAAAGAAAAAGAAATACATAAATAAATACAACAGCATTTTGATAATGAAATGCATGAAATCCATAACTGGAACCTTAGAGCCAAATACTGTAACTATGAAAAAACCAAACAAAACAAGTAATATTTGGTTATTTTATTTATTTGTTTCAATTTACACAGTTTGAGAAGTTATACTGTCTTATACTGTTATACTTTCTGCTGCTGTTACTTTAGAGATGAACTTCACTCATGACGTGATTATTTCATTCAAAAGATGCTTGTTGCATAAATTGTCCAACACATTCAATAGGCCTACAACTTATGACAGCAATATCACTAGGGTCTAGGAACGGACAAAGTGTTTACATCATTGTATTGATAAGTTGCAACAAAAATTTTTGTTGTGTAGCGGAAATTATGGTAGTACAGGGTGTAAGATTATATCGCTGAATTCTTATTTTAAAAGCTTCATTCAGCTCATTATTATGTCAATCACTAATATTAAACGTAGAAAATGAGGGACTGTCTCCACCTAGTGGTGCAACAGCTGAACTACCCATTACAATCAGTGAATAAATGGCTCCTAGCTATAAGAGATTTCTCAAAAGACATCTTATTGTAGCCATTTGTGCTTTATAAGAAACACTTAATAAACATGAGCTTTAAGCGCTTTTAAAACCAATTCAGCTTCCTAGTTATTAACCTATCAGCCTATTAGCGTTCAACCTAGCCTTACATTAATTTCCTGTTCGGTCGGCTTTGTTCTCCGCGTTTGTCCTTCGTCAAGGCTAGAAGACGAATCCACATTCTTTGGTAATTACTAACAGTGAAGATACATGTGACAAAAAATCGACTTACAAAAATCTATATAAACTTAGGCTATCGTAAACCATGGCGCACATAGAAGCGTCACCGTAATGTCGACCTCTTCTGATAAATTAAGTGACACTGCAGTTTATATCTCCTGCCACTAGGCGTCACTACCATAGCAAGCTGTACAGATGACGGTTGGTTTGTATTTGCGCACTGGATGTTTAATTACATACAGTATCATCAAACTATTCGGATATATGAAGAGATGTATATTTGCGTATATTGTGTGTGTGTGTGTGTGTGTGTGTGTGTGTGGGAGTTGTCTAGTATAGTATGCATGGTTTCTAGAGAAACATTTTGGACTTTG
>NW_027506915.1:880040-902540 GCF_052324685.1 Brachyhypopomus gauderio | reverse complement strand
CAGGTAGGTTATTGAGAACTTACCTTTCTATGAAAATGCTGCAAGCTATAGTATTGTAAATGTCAACTTTGGTTCAAATATATTTATATAATATGGTGTCTCAGCTTTCTTACAAAGCACTTGGGTAAGTCAAAACCTGCAGTGTACATTGGAGGTGATATAACTACACACTGAACCCTGGCGACTGTTCATTTCATGGCGATAAACGAGTTGTGATTTTCAGAACCACCTTGTGTGTTAATGTGTAAAAAAAAAAAAAAGTCTGAATCATTGCAGGGCTGCTGTGAACGTTCCACCCTGTCTTGAGGCTCCCCTGTCTGGGGAAGAAAGAACAGAAAACTGTCCCACATCGCACAACCTCTGGAGCAACTTCTGCGTGGAAGGTTCTTGCTCAAGGACACAACGGTTGCCCTGAGTGCTGAGGCCAAGCACCGCAGAACTTCACTGACCCCGTGCTGCCACCGCATCAAATAGAGCACGATGTCCACCACGTCTGGACACGTTTAGAGTCTAGTTTTGGACCTTAGCACCATTTTAATTCATGTGTTTAGTTCATGTGTGGCTGAGTGCGAGTTGAGGCGACACGTCTCAAACTGCTTCCTCCTTCCAGACGTCTCGCGTACCCTTCTCTATCGCTTTAATCCAGAAAGTTCTCCCACCCCTCCACCCCAAATAAACCCCAGCCCCTGCTCCTCGGCTCCTGCACCTGTAGGTACTGGGTGAAGCAGAACCCCTTTCAGAAGCTCGAGCCGAGAGGCGAACACACCACCTCTCACAATGAGGGCCCACGCAGCTATATGTCCAGAAAAACAAAAAAACAAAGCCAACTGGAAAAAGCGAATGCATCCACGACGGAGGCGCGGGCCTGCTATAGTTCCTGCGGCTCATCAGAAGAATATCGGTTGGCTTGCGTCTTCGTCCTCGTGCCCTATTCACAACTATGCAACACGACATTGTGAAGACAGGAGAATGACCACTCTGTCTGAACAGTCAAACCGTTAATTCAGTTAGCCGTTCATTTTGCGTACAAGGAGCTAGTTGTAGCTAACCGTGGTTTAAGAACATTTCTCCTCTATTCCCCCTGCGTTGTTTACTGTCTGTCACTCCGGAGCCAAGATGGAGGTTCGCGGGAGGCTTCTTTCACATTAAACAGGTGCAAAATGTCAGGGGAAAATTACTTCCTGAGCTTTGCGGTATGTGAATTAGGAAACACAGTGGCAAGTCGTTGCAAACGCGGCATTTCTTAATTGAGCATCGCGGCAGTGGGAACAGGGCCACCTTGGCGACTCGCTCTGCGATTGTTGCCAACATTTCCTGCAGTTAAAACCGCAGGTCTGGCCACCCGAGCCTTTCCTAAGAGAATCGCCTCGGCCGTGTAATGTGACCTCAGGTGAAAGATTGTCTGCAAAGCTTTATTGTGTTTTACATCGGCTGAGTTGTAACAACACGGAGGCAGGTCATTCTTTTGCTCGTAGAGAGTGGTGGTGGTGGGGGGGGGCACTTTGCACCCTCATCATTAAACATTCCTGGACCTCACAAAATGAAATGGACCTCACAAAACTTGTGGATGTTTATTTTTTCCAGACGTGGAAATACTTCTGTGTCAAGCACTTTCTGTCAGTTTTAACTGTTCTCACTGTGCTGTGATACGACATTAATCTGCTGAAGCAAGAAGTAGATACATGATGTATGTGGGTGTGTGTGTTTGTGTGTGTGGGAGTGTGTGGGTGTGTATGGTGGTGTGTGTGTTTGTGTGTGTGGGAGTGTGTGGGTTTATGTAGTGTGTGTGTGTTTGTGTGTGTGGGAGTGACGGTGTGAAGGCACCAAATTAGCTTTATCATCTGGCAGACTAGAAACACCAGCAAGCGTTTTGCAAACACTGTACAGTGATTGCTCTTTTTGTGTGTGCGTGTGTGTGTGTGTGTGTGTGTGTGTGTGTGCGTGTGCGCATGTGTGTGCTTTTGCACATCTCACTCGTGTAGTTAAACAGCTGAATGATAAGTAAATGGATAAAGGGCAAAGAAGGGAAGCACACTGATGCGGCTGTACTTAACGTGTAATATTCAGTAATATCTCCATGACTGAACTTAAAAACGCATTCAGTTCTTCAGAAGTAGTCTTAGATTAAATCAACCAAATTAACAGACACATATAACACATATGAGGTAATTTGACTGCGTGCCTCAATCTCTCACGTTGTTGTTATTCATTTCGTTGTTGCCCCAAGGAAGAAAATGTATCGGTTTTTGGTTTCGTCGTGTTTTTTTTTGCCTGTCATTGTGCGTCGTGTAAGTAGGCCGTCTCCGATCTTCTCTGATTTAATGGTTTGTTTAGCCATTATGCTGGCTTTAAAAAGTCGCTCATGAACAAAGATCAATACTAAAGAAAGTGAGGTGGAGACTGTAAGTCATGTCATGTTTTTTTTTGTTAGTTTGAAAGGCTTAAATGTTTGTGATGGCCAGAAACTCTCTTTGGGGACGGCTGCTATGTAACCTGACACTTATATCAGAAACCCAAGCTGTTCTGTCACCAAGGTAGAGCTCCACTCTGGTAAGGTCACCAAGGCAACCGTCAACAAGTCTGGCCCCAAAAAGAAAAGTTGTAATGGTGATAGCCCACCTGTAAACCAAGAGTGTCAAACCGTGCAGTGGTCACATCAGAACTGGGACATCTGAAATTCACATTTTATCTTGACGGGTGGCCTTTGTTTTTGAGGGTAACAGCCCCAAACTGATCGATTGTTGCTTTGCTATATTAGGGTGTAGATGTTTCATTGCAAGCTGTTAAAGATTTAGAAACTCAAAGCTTATGTAAGGCTGCCATTCTGTGCCATTCTGTGCTACAGTTTGAGTTGGGTTTATTCGTAGGGTTTGAACTGGGTTTGTCAGTTTTTTTCAAACTGGGTTTGTCAGTTTGTTTCAAACTGGGTTTGTCAGTTTGGTTTGAACTGGGTTTGTCAGTTGGGTTTCAAAATCTTTCCCAAATCAGCCATCAAAATATAATGTCAAATCTTGCTTGAATACCAAACTCCTGTTCCTGTGCTTGGTGTTTTGGTCTGTTTGGGTCTACAAGGGCTTATTATTATGCAGGGGGTAAATGCCGAGGAAAAAAAGCGACTCTCAGGAGTGAGATTATCTTTAATTGGTCTTGCGTCATGTTCTCCTAGGTGGTGGAGCTCCAGTTATGTCAACTGCAGGCAGGTTGTGAAACGTTAAAGAGCAGTTCTACGTAATTCACCCAGGTTGCAAAACTGCAAGTGGGTGTTGGATTTTTTCGTCTTTCACTATATATCCTTCATACTATAGCTCTTTCTATGAGACTAAATAAAACACACACACACACACACACACACACACACACACACACACACACACACACACACACACACACACACACACACGCACACGTGATGGTTCCCCAGGCACATTGAGACTGGAGTAGTGTGTTTTCTTTAATTAAAGTGTAAGACTGAAGAGTGCTTTGAAGCTAACAGCACAGGGATCAGAACAGGGAGTGTTCCATGATAAAATAACTTTTCAGAGGTGATTCATATCACTCATGTCAGTTTTGAAGTGGAATCAACCATTATATTTTATTCAGCACCCACTGTTTCTCATTTCTTTATACAAGTGATTTGAAACTAGGGCTGGGCGATATGGGGAAAAAATGTTATCAAGATATTTTTTTCATATCAGTTGATATCGATATACATCACGATATATATCATATCACAATTATATAATATATATATATATATATATATATATATATATATATATATATATATATATATATAAATCACAATTTCCTTTACACTTTAAGAGAGACGTGAACACAACTAAAACAACGCTTGTTTCTGGCTACAACCTGCAGATTGTCATTCACAAGAGGTGTTATACAATATAAAGGTTTTGATATAGTCTTCACACATAGATCATAGCCACCAGGGTTCATAAACAGCATTATAAATTTGTGCAGTCCTCATTGTGTTAACAGATTCACAACACACGGGTGTCAGGAAAGAGTTCCAAAGTTTAATAAGAAAGGAGAAAGAAAAGTTGTAACTGAGTTGTAACACCATAATCTTTATGGTGAACGGCACTGTTCCAAATTCCGACTACTGGACAGAATCCGACTCCTAATCTTTATATAATTATCCATCATAGAACATAGAAACAGCGTAGCATTATTTGTTTCCAAACAAAGACACACTGATTCGTGGGTGTTAAATGCTTTGAATAAAATGTAATGTACCAAAAATTGGATGTTAGCATAGCATTATTGGGGATCAAATATCTTTCATGCTAAGAATTATGAAAACACTTTACATCTATTTTTAATTCTCAGGCCTGGATCAGTAACACACTTACTATACCAAAGTTCACCTTTAACCACTGGGCTATTGTATTACTTTTGTATTACTTTGTATTTGTTCCTCGTCATTACTATCAACTTTACATCTTATACATCTTATGGACAACTTATATTATTTCCTTTTGAATAAACTTTTTTGCTAAACATTCTCGAATTATGTCTAATTATCTAGTTTGGACAAAACTATAGTGCTCATTGAACTAAGTTATAATTACTGTAACTCACAGGACCGAAATGTCTGGTTAACGTCTTTATTTTGGTGACTTATCTGGATGTGCAGGCTATTCCATAGCTGTTTAGACAAAGACTAAGGCTTAAAAACCTTAATGCCTTTATCTTTACCTTAATCTTTAAGTGTAGTTCTCTATGTATTTAGACGGAAGGCATACACTTTAAATTCTAATTAATGAGATAGTGTATGATTGGATTTACAACATTTCTGAATTTGCAGCACGTTTCCGAAATGTAGCACACACGTTGTCATTTTGATGAATTTGCTTTGCGTATTTGCAATGCAATGGGCATTCAGGGCCACCATAGCATGCAATTCAGCTTGCAGCCTTATAGTGTGATACGTAATCAGATTGCTTCCGTTGGCAGTGCTGCTTAAGGTGGGGAAATGGAAACTAAAGTTTATTGAATTCTGTTGCCCAAGCTTATCATCGTCATCAAGGAAACACGTATCGCGAAACAAATCAATATCATTTTATCGCCCAGCACTATTTGAAACCAGTCCCTTTACTTTACTATAAGCTTTCTCTTCAGTGTTCCTCTTCCAGGTCAGGCCCTCTTCAAGCAAAGGGCCCAGCCCTGCATGTTCCTGTGACCAGTGCAACAAATTGGCATGAACATACTCAGTTTAGTTCCTGGCTATTATTGCCACTGCTATCTGCTCTTTATCCGTGTTTTCACTGTACCTCGGTCGGGTGTCTGGCTAGTCGGTTGGCTATTGTTTGGCTGGGTCTGGAGGTCCCACAGGACCAGAGATTTGTTGTTTTCTACTGCTGTCTGCAACTCCTCCCTTTGGAGATTTGGGGTGTCCAACACCTATTCCCCACAGATACTCCTACAAATAGAGAGATGTAAATCTAGACAGGCCTAGATTTAATCTAAAATCTGCTGTTAGTTGAGATGCTGATTGCTTTTCCTTCTTTAGAATTACTTTTTTACTCAACAACGGGAAAAGAAATGGTAGATTGTCCTGATTTAATCAGTTCTTGTGTGATGATCTATGTCAGGGGTCACCATGTCGCCCGCAAGGACATCATGAGTCACTCGCTGGCCTGTTCTAAAAAAAAGCTCACTATAGTGCGCACCAATGAGCTGCATCTTTTTTTTGCTACTATTAGAGATTGTCCGTGGTTGCTAGCGGTCTTCCCGCTTAGCAATCGACATTCGCTTAGCAACTTTCGTTCGGCCTGAGGGTGCAGGTGCCCACATAAACACCTGCAGCCAGAGCCATTCCTGCAACATTCTGGGTCGTCCGATCCACCGGGGTCACTGGGGTTGCGTGACAAGTTGGCCTGGAGAATCTCGCTTCATTTCTGCTGATAACGCATACTTCAGTGTCTCCATCTGCTTGGATCTAGGCAGAAATACATTAAGTAGAATAAAACAAGATGAAATAACCTACACGATGTACAAGTTCAGTTGAGGTTGTTTAATTCTACTTTTATGTATACGTCATTCATTTCACACAGTTTATGTCGTTCGGTGTCTCATGGAGTTCAGGGATGACTGCACACTCTTTCTTATGCTGTCTAAAGTCATTAGCACTAAAGATAAATGCACTGTGCTCATCCAGGGCAGAATTATTGGGAATCCTGAGTATTTCTTGATTTATATCTTGCTTATAGGTCCTAATCTCCGGATTATTTATTATGGTAAATATTAGAGATTCAAGGATTTATTTTACTTTGCAGCATTGTTATTCCATTTATTTATTGTCAGAAGCATAAATGCTGAATATCTATATTATGTAAAGCCATTTTAAAGCTAAAATGAAAGAAGTGTGTCCTAATGGTTTAGTTCATGTGTGTCCTAAAGGTTTAGTTCATGAGTGTCCTAAAGACATCTGCATCTCCCCCTCTAGCCATGAGGCTCCCCCCTGCCCTCCTGTCCACACTTCTACTGTGGGGCCTTCTCCCGGACCCGTCCTGGGCCGCCAAGATCGTGGTGGTCCCGCCCATCATGTTCGAGAGCCACTTGTACATCTTCAAGACTCTGGCGTCAGCGCTACACGCCGAGGGCCACGACACGGTCTTCCTGGTGTCGGAGGGGCGCGAGGTGCCGCCGTCGGACCACTACCGCCTGCAGCGATACCCGGGCATCTTCAACAGCTCCACGGCGGACGCCTTCCTGCAGGACAAGGTGCGCAACATCTTCTCGGGTCGCCTGACGCCGCTGGAGCTCTTCGACATCCTGGAGCACTACTCGCGCAACTGCGACAGCGTGGTGGGCAGCAGCGACGTGATGGCCAGCCTCCGCGCCGAGCGCTTCGACCTGCTCCTCGTCGACCCCAACGAGATGTGCGGCTTCGTGCTGGCGCACATTCTCTCCGTGCCCTACGCCGTCTTCAGCACGGGCCTGTGGTACCCGGCCGAGGTGGGCGCGCCGGCCCCGCTGTCCTACGTGCCCGAGTTCAACTCCATGCTGACGGACCGCATGACTCTGGCCCAGCGCGCCACCAACACCGCCGTCTACCTGCTGTCGCGCCTGGGCGTGCAGCTGCTGGTGCTGCCCAAGTACGAGCGCATAATGCGCAGGCACGGCGTGCGGCCGGCCGTGTCCATGCACGAGCTGGTGCAGGGCAGCCGTCTGTGGATGCTCTGCACGGACATGGCGCTGGAGTTCCCCCGCCCCACGCTGCCGCACGTCGTCTACGTGGGCGGCATCCTCACCAAGCCGCCGGGCCCCTTGCCGCAGGTGAGGCGGATCAGAAACATCTCTGCACAAATACTCGTATGGGAGTCGGGTCATTGTAATGATGTTGGGGTCGTGTGGTGTGAAATTGTACAGCAGCCACTTG
Source organism: Brachyhypopomus gauderio (assembly GCF_052324685.1). Lineage (NCBI taxonomy): Eukaryota > Metazoa > Chordata > Actinopteri > Gymnotiformes > Hypopomidae > Brachyhypopomus > Brachyhypopomus gauderio. The sequence continues at coordinate 895,138 of NW_027506915.1, read as the reverse complement.
ACCGTTTAGTCCTGGGCATGACAATCTTCCTCGTTGTTACTGTTAGGGTCGGCTAATATATCAATAAAGTCATTATTGTGATATAAAATCCATGTTAAGAAGAAAAAATCATAATGTAGGCTTCCAGCTTACTGTTCAGTTTCTTGCATCATACCGAGTTGTGCAGTCCCCAGCTCCTTCCTATCATGAACATTGTGGATCATAATTAATATCTAAAATGTAATCTGAATGTTATCTAATGTTGTAGTGCTCATCATGAGTGAACAATTGGGTTGTGACCATTAGGTCAAAATTTTTATTTGTAGGTTAATGTACACCTCAAACCTGCTGACATTTGATTTGATCTCTGTGGATGTGACATTCATCAGTTTATCCAAATGAATGGCAAGGTGACAGAATGCTACACCATAATACTCATGTGGCCTGTCATGAACTGAAACCAAAGTGCCAAAAGTTGGGACCACACTGACTGTCGGGTTCAGTAAGGTTTGCCCGTCACTGCTGGGTCACTGTCACTGCTGCCATTTCAGCAAATGTTTCGAAGCTGAGTAGGAATGGTGATGCTGTCTCTCTCTCCATTCACAGACATCAGTGCGGAACGTCCCGCTTGGGGACGTGGGACAGGGGGTGGGGGGGGTGGGTGGATGTTCGGATGGCCCGACGCAGTATCTGTTCTCTGATTGGCAGTGGTCAAGAGGGATGCAAAATATGTCCGACCACATCTATCATAGGCCCGCCCCCATAATGTCAAATAGCCAACCCACACCCATTCATGAATGACTGTCCCTTCCTATATCAGCCACAGTTTCATCACATTTCAGCGGTCACTAATGTTTCCCTGTAATCCCTGCCAACATGAACCATGCACCGACGGCCTCGTTCTGAGCTCTTCTTCGGGCCACATTTCGCCCGGCCCCTGTGGGATGACAAAGGCCGTCCTTATCAGACGAGCGATCGCGCGGAGCCAGGCTCGGAACGGCCGGGGTTGGGGGGTGGGGATTATGGGGGGCTGGGCGCGAGGGCGTCTGGGCCAAGTCTCGGAGTCTTGAAATGCCAGTCAGCCAAAGGGCCTCATTGTGATGAGGAGCGAGCGTGCGCATCGGTTCGGCCCGTGCGAGTTAAATGGTGTCCATTGTGGTGCGCGGCGTGCTCCGGACAGTGGGTGCAGTGTGCACGGCAGACCGCAGTGCCAGGGCAGCGCCGGGCCCTTTCGGGCCGCAGCTGGTCTCCCGGGTGTTTCTAGGAAGCAGCGCTAGCACGAACCCCCGTCGGACTCTCTGCCCCGGCCGCTGGTCCCTGCTGAATTCGCAAGGTGCTGCTTGCTGTTAGGGACGCAGCAGGGGCTCTTGGGAAAAAGTCACGTTCTACACCACAGAACTGTAAATGTCAGCTACATTCACAGAGTGCTAACACACAGTGCTAGTGTTGCATTGCTATCATGCTAGCAAGGGCCCTCAGTCAACCATTTGTGAATGTGATTATGCTAACAACGCCTCCGTCATTCTAAGCAATGCCGAGCATGGATTAACCCTGTGTTACCTAAAAGTGTCTCTAAATGTCAAAATGAACATTTTTGTGAAACGGTGGTAGAACTAAACAATCTCAACTAAACTACTACATACTAAACTTAAATATATATATTAAATGCTTATTAAAAGTTCAGCTAAAGCTCAATATTTGTATGTTGGGGGGGAATGCTGGTTGTACTGGAGTCACCTTTAACCCCTATGCAGATTACAAAGAGGTCACCTAAGCCGCATTACAGCACACAGGCATGTCAAACCGTAACAAGATTAACCGAACACTGTACCTCCTCAGGCCCCTCCCCCCAACTTCACGCTCAGAACAAAAACATGATCTATTAAAATGTTGTTCATTTCAAATAATGAATGTCAGCAGGTGTTCCTAATGAAAGCTAAGCTCTTTGGTGAGGGCTTTGATGAGAATCGACCGATTTAATTACATTCATTACACAAGCACATACAGTTATTTTCCACTTATAACTCCACACAAACACTTTGAATTCTAACTCCATACACACATTGTTGTTATTAGTTTGGTAAATAAATTCATGAGGTCATCGAGGCACATTTTGCAGGGGTTATATGCGGCACTGGTGTTGGACTGGCTGTTTTAATGATGCATTTTGGCAGACAATCTGTAACTTAGCTGCAATCAAATCACGTTTAAACGTTCTGGATCAAAAAACAAGTGCCACTCTGTCTCCATTGTTCCTTTTGTCTTTGTGTGTGTGTGTGTGTGTGTGTGTGTGTGTGTGTATGTGAGAGAGAGAGTGTGAGTCTATGTTGGGGTGGTTAGGGTGTTCAGGGTCAAGAGCCCAGATTATTCTGACTGTATTTATACCCATAGTGCACTGGGAACTGCACATGCTCAGGACAAAACCAGACCCGTTTTTGTCCTGTAATGTAAAGAGTTTTCCGAGAAACAGGAGCTTTCAGATAGAGGGCTGGGCAAACACATGCTTCTGAAGTTCTGTTTATATTCAAAATAGGAAGTAGTTTTGTTTTCAGAGCCATGTCTGACGGAAAGGGTAGTATTAGCTGATTTGCAAATCCTTTTGATTAAACGATTTTCATACTTTCTTTTCATACATTCTTTCTTCTCTCTCCTTTTTTATTCCTCTTTGGCAGGTTGACCAAATCACTAGATAAGGCTTAAAAGCCACTTCAGAGGTCTTTATGTCGAGGGGGGGGGGTCTTTATGCCGTAAATGTAAATGTTTATGTCAGGAGGCAAATGCAACACGTTCTAGATGCACAGCTAAACCAGGTTTGCCTCATGGAGCTGATGAATAAGCTCTGTCTGAAAATATTGTTTCTCTGGAAACTTTGTGTGTCTCAGTTTTCATTTCCTCGCGAATGTATACGTATTCTCTATTTAAATATTCCAATAGTTCCACAATATTTGAATATGTAAAACAGTTGATGCTGTTGGTCTAATAAATGTTTGGTTGCTAGGTAATTCTACCTGCAGAGGACATACTCTTTTTTGACGTTGTGCGTGCAGGAATTTGAAGCCTGGGTGAATGACACCGATGAGCATGGGTTCGTGGTGGTGTCTTTCGGGGCGGGCGTGAAGTACCTATCTGACGACATCGCCCACAAGCTGGCGGGAGCCTTGCGTCGTCTACCTCAGAGAGTAATCTGGAGGTAGACCTACTGCCCATTCATTCATTCATTCATTCATTCATTCATTCATTTATTTATTCATTCATTCACAAATTTTGTTATTATATTATGTTGCAATTATTTGTTACTGGTGCTTAAACTCATTTCCACAAGCTTCTGTTTAGCATTTATATTTGGTTTTAGAATTTCATTTACTTTCGGGTTTTCAGATTCAAGCCTGGTATGACAGTTCATGGTATGACATATTCTGTTTGGGGGAGGAGACAACATAAAATGGTCCATAGTGCAGGCTGAGTTGCACTTTGACCTTTCAGAGTGGAACCAGTCTGAGCAGCGTACGGTACAACAGTCATTCTTGCTGGCGTGTGGAAGCAGTGTGATTCCTGACCTTCTCATTTAGTCCACCGCCTCATTACAGAGGGACAAAAGTCATCTTTTCCTAACCTTATCGATTACAGCTGATTACCTGTTTGAAAATTCTTTGCAGTAGACAACAATTTTCCCTAGGTCTACACACAGTAAACAAGTGTCTGTAGTCTACATTCAATAAACAACAGTCTGAGGTCTGCTCCCAGTAAGCATCAGTCTGTAGTCTACATTCAGTAAACAACAGTCTGAGGTCTGCTAAACATTTGTCTGTAGGCTACACCCAGTAGATAATAATTTGTTTTCTTGTGCCAAAGTACTTTTGTATTATTATTAAGACAGTCAAAATGTCATTTTCTGTATATCCAAGGAAATAAGAACTAAATTTCACCTTAAAAAAGCACAATAAAAAAGATCAAAGAATCGTCAAACCCCTATAACCCCAACATTTCTTTAAAATTACTAAATGGCGAAAACTAAACCTCGACCTGTGCTTGTGCATAAGTGGCATTAGCAAGCTAGATAACTAACAAATCCGCTAACATACCTGCCCATGTCACCAGAGGAGGCTGATTCGTCACCTTGCATCCTTTCCTTCTCTGATTGGCAAAAATGTGCAGGTCATTGTTTATAATACTTAACATAAAAATACTGTAAAACTAAACCTTAGTTTCAGGTTATACCTGTGAAACAACAGCTAACGCGTCTCTACGAACTTTTCGCGAAAAATGTCGGAACGAGCATAGTTTTCAAATATCTAGCTTCTCCCTAGTGTCTGAAGACCTACATTAGTACGGTAGCGACATTCAGAAATGTGACATACATTTAGTATAACAGTGTGATGTTTTCTTTACCAAATAAACATTTATATTCCTAATACCTATTTTCTAAACCTATAATCTAAAAGTGGTGGGGTGTCTCCCCAGTACTTTGAAAACAGGTGGGTCACTAGCTCTCGAGGTTCTAACGGCCTTGCTCGGGTGTCCGGGTGGAGTTCACCGTTAGTTCACCATTAGAGACTCTGATCCGAGGGGTAGGCGTCACGCCAGCCCTGGCGAGCCAAATGCAGAATAATCAAACCCTGCAGAGCGAGCTGCTTGCTCTCCAAACAAAGGCACTGAGTAGAAAGGAGATGACTGATCTCAGACAGATTTCCACCTATTTCATATTGTGATTTTGTGGACTGATACAAAAAATAAATTGGATGGATATAAAATTTATGTATGTTTCATTGTTAACCTTGTGGTAGTGAGAAGGTCAAAGCCTCCAAAACACCTGATGATACTGAGCCTCATGCTGGCTTACATAAATGAAGCACAAAGTGGTTTTCTGGAGGGAACAGAGATCATAGGCGCAGACAGGGAGTGCAGACAGGGCCCACGCTGAAGTGGCATCCTCTTCCTCGGAGCTAGATCTGCACCATGGGCTTTGGTGGTTTTTCCCCCGTTCTGTTGCCACCCGGCCCCCTCCTCCGCCTCCTCCCGTCAAAATGGTTGGACAAGCGGGGGATGGGAGACCACAGGGGCGTTGCCCGGCAACCATGGCGGCGAGGGACACCTCCGGCCCTTCACCTGTGGCTCTCAGAGGGGTTCTTCACCAACATGCGGGGCCGTGTGTTGTTTGTCACCGCTCTCCTAATGAGGGGACAGGGCCAGGGCGTCCTTGGGGAGGACGTAGAGGACACTAGTCCCTCACCTCTCAGCTAAAATAACCACCGTTTACTAACACACACACACACACAGAGGACCATCGTGTACAGGAGATGCAGATGCATACGCACATCAACCTGTACCCAGCGTGGCAAACCTTTAGATCCCCACCTACGCTTCATACACACGCCCATCCTGAATCAAAGTCATTGGAAATACCAGCAGGTCCACACTGAAAAAAAAAAAAAAAAGAAGTAATGACGTTAGATGAACGCACAACCTTCCCGTACAAGTCCCGCCTCCCCGTAATTAAAGAACGGTCTCTTAGTAACCCGAGAACGTTTGTCATCAGGTAATGCAGTAGCCGCTCAATGGCCTTAATTCTAGTTTGTGTGTGTGTGCATGCGTGTGGTCTTCATTTCATGCTAGGACAAACTTCTGAGAAGTTCTCCATGTGATCACACAGTACACAGTAAGACAAAGAACGCACTACATATAAGAGTCCTGCCTGAGACCGGGTCCAACTCACCACTGTTCGTAGAGCTGTTCTAAATCATCAGGACCTCAGGGCACATTTTTCTGTTTTCTTCTTTCTGTTGAAGCATTCTGTTTAAGTTGAACATCAGCCTAGAGGAAGATTGAAGATCTTTTTGGTTTGATGCACATTTACATAGCTTTGCCTCTTTGAACTCACTCTCTATATATACCGGTATATATTTCAACGTTTTTAATAGTTATCAGGCTTGCATTATTTCCGTGTGTGTGTATGTGTGTGTGTGTGTGTATGTGTGTGTATATGTGTGTGTGTGTGTGTGTGTGTGTGTGTGTGTGTGTATGTGTGTGTGTATATGTGTGTGTGTGTGTATATGTGTGTGTGTGTGTGTGTGTGTGTGTATGTGTGTGTATGTGTGTGTGTGTGTGTGTGTGTGTGTGTATGTGTGTGTGTGTGTGTGTGTGTGTGTGTGTGTGTGTGTATGTGTGTGTGTATATGTGTGTGTGTGTGTTCATACAGCAGCTGTGTGGAGGGAATCTTCCTGTTTTCTGACAAGGCCACATTGGGGTGGCTGGGTGAATTGTCCCTTTCAGCAGCCTGCCACTCAATGGCAGCTTTGTAGACACATCAGGAGTGTTGGCGAATGGACAGGACCCGCCCCCTGCTCTTGCCCCGCCCCTCCCTCTGAATCCGCCTGTCCTTACGTATCTTCCCCGTATGCCACCCTGAACTGTACCAAGCTAATATGACAGATGAGAATGTCAGGTTGGATGTCATCTATAAACTAGTTCATCACTGGACGTTTAAAAACAATACCAACACAGGCCTCTACTGATTGGACAAAAAAAACAGCCTCTCGCAGGCTTTGACCAATGAAGTGGCTCACATGATAGCGGATGTCCAATATCTCCTCCCCCTTCAGGTTCTCTGGAGTTCCTCCCAGTAACCTTGGCAACAACACTAAACTAGTGGATTGGATGCCTCAGAATGACCTGTTGGGTGAGTATAGTGTCTGCCCGGTTCACACACACACACACACACACACACACACACACACACACACACACACACACACACACTTCTTCTGTAAGTCATGTCAGTGTCTTTTTATACATTTTCAATGTAAAAATGTCCTGACTACACAGGTTGATGGAAAAAAAACACGTTCCTGATAGGCTACAGTGTTTTTAACAGAAGATGCATTATTTATAAAAAATGTAAAGTAAAATATTTGATTTGGAGTTCTGATGCTGAGGTTGGTGTTCAGCTCTATGACAATGAGGCACACGTATGGCTCCGTGGTCTGGTACAATCTAAAAACAGATCGATCGCGTGCGTGCGTGCGTGTGTACGTGCGTGCGTGTGTCGGGGGGTGGAGTTGTGTGAATCTCTTCCTCTATACCCTCCTCCTCCTCCTGTTTCATCATGGACAATGTTCCAGTTGTGTGAGAAGACTATAGCTGTGTGTCCTCCTCTGGTGTGGGGGAAGCTTCACTCCATACTGTGAAACACACACACACACACACACACACACACACGCCGTATTGTATGTATGTGTGTGTGTGGGGGGAGGGTAACAAAGAGAAAGGGAGAGAGGCTGAACAAGTTCCACTTTTTCCTTTCTGTGAGACTTTTCTTCTGTCTGGTTTCCTCTCATCCATCCATCCATCCATCCATCCATCACTAATGGAAACCCTCACAACCCTTTATTGTAAGGGGGGATGACTGAGAGAGAAACAGAGAGGGAGAGAGAGTACTGAAGTCATGTTGGCCCATTTGTAACACAGTGGCCGTGTCATATCCTGATTCTGACTCTCTATGGGTCACAACAATACATAATGACACGGCCTCTACAAGGACTTATACTGTCAAGAACTCTGGCCCTTACACACACACACACACACACACACACACACACACACACACACACACACACAGAGGACCCTGTATAAGAACTACTAGTTTATTCCTTCATGAGTTATACAGTTATACATTTGCGTGGCCTTATTGGGTATAGAGATGCTTCATTTGTTGTCTGTTTAGGGCCCGATAGATAGATGTGGTATTCAGACTGGGTTTTGGTGTCCTGCTCAGCTTCTGTTTGATGATTGGTTAACTCTGACTGCTGCACTGAGCTGTGTGTTAGGGGTCAGTAGGTCGGGGTTTGGGACTGAGCTTTTATAATGCTCCACTCTCCATTGCACTGTATTGCATTATGATTACTTGAATTTAGATGCAGCTAAAACTTTATGAATGGACCAAACCGATGTCAAGCAGCCTAATTCTCATGACGTATTTTACTTTGAACATTCTGTATATTTCTGCAGAACTCTGCATACACCAGTGGGTAGCCACTGGTTCCTGGGTGGACCCCACACGCCACTTCAGTAGACGCGATGACATTATCAAACGTTTATCTCCACTTGTTCAGGATGTCTGCTAAACTCACCCCCCCTCACCCCCCAGGCCACAGAAACACGCGCGCCTTCCTGAGTCACGGTGGCCTAAACAGCATCTACGAGGCCATGTACCACGGGGTGCCGGTGGTGGGCGTGCCGCTGTTCGGCGACCACTACGACACCATGACACGCGTGCAGGCCAAAGGCATGGGCATCATGTTGGAGTGGAAACACATGAGTGAGGAGGACCTGCACACGGCCATGGTGAACATCATCACCGACCAGAGGTAGATCACACACACACACACACACACACACACACACACACACACACACTCACACACAGACACACACACACACACACACACACACACACACACACACCATCACCAAAAGCAGTGTATACACATATAGACTCACACAAGTTAATATTAACATTTAAAGGGAGGCAAAGTCTACATTACGAGGCAACAAGTCACTGTCAACGTTGACTCGTGTACACAGACGTGTCACCTGCTGACAATGGGGAATTACGAAGCCTCCAGGAATTCATTGTTTCCAGGAATGTTAGCACAGTCTTTCCAGGAGCAGAGGTCATGCTCTCGCCATTCAGTCCCAGTCCTCCACACACACCCGTGCTAGTTGTCCAGACGAGGAATCGAAACAGGGACACGCGCGGTGTCCTGATCCTCCAGGTCCTGCGCACGGCCTCCCCGTTTTCCGGGACCTTCCAGAAGTCCATAGCAAACCTGTCAGGCACATTCCCATTACACAGGACAGCACGAGCCACAACAGCATTCCAGACCTGAAGTTCTCCTTGTGGCCACACAGCAGTGTGCAGAAGTGGTTGTATGGTGCCCTCTTGTGGCAGACAGGGGAAACACAGCTGTAAGAAGGGACTGGTGTAGTAATGTCCCCCCCCTCTCTCTCTCTCTCTCTCTTTCCCAGGTTTCGGGAGAATGCACACAGGCTGTCTGTGATCCACAAAGACCAGCCCGGCCACCCGGTGACACGCGCCGTCTACTGGATCGGCTACATACTCCGTCACCGTGGTGCCGAGCACCTGCGAGCCGCCGTCTACAGCATCCCCACCTACCAGTACTTCCTATTGGACGTTGTCGCGGTGACGGCGGCGTCCCTGCTGCTCCTGTGCTACTGCGTGTACCGGATAGTCCGGCTGATTCGCTCACGGCTGAGCGGGGGCGGGTCGTCGGCGGACAAGGCCAACGGACACTGCCACAACGGGGTGGCGAACGGCAAACACAAACGCAACGGCCACGCCAGGAGCACCGAGAAGAAGCTGAAATAGAAGGCGGGGAGCTGCTGAGCTAACGCTAACGCTAACTCCACGCCACGCACCACGGGGCCTACACAGGGAATAACCACGCGGCTCAGCAGACGGACAAACAAACCAACCAACACACAGACAGGAAGCCAAATCGGCCAATCGGGGCGTGGGAGAGTCAGGGCGGAGGAACCTTAATGGGATACTCCTGCTCCGCATCCATTGCAATTTTCCACTCGGAATAGCACAACTGACAGCACAGGATTTAGCTTTTTTTTCCTTTTCTTTTCATTTCTCGACAAAGACAAAAGTGATTTTCCAAATTTCCTTCCCGACCGAGAAGCTGTCAGGGATGCCGGCGAGCATCAGGTGCCCACGTCCCTTTTACCGACTTTTCCAATCTGTATATTTTCCATAACCGCCGACACTAATTTTCCAACAAAATCCCACCTCACATCAAAGGAACTCTCACCCCCAAGCCACGTCCAACACCTCGGCCCGGTTCCGCTCCGCTCCGGTCCGTCTCGCTCGTCTAGACGTTAACGAAGAGACACGCTAGTAGTAGATTAGATTGCATGGTCGTGATTGGGCCGCAGTGTTGGCCGTTTCTGACGCAGTGGTTGGTCCCCAGCCAGCAGGTCATCTCCATTCTCACACCACCTGTGTTCTGCTGAGGTGCTGCTCATCGTCACCAACCAGCAAGCCCCACTAAGACCATTTTTGTATTTATTTATTTATCATCACCAGAAACTCAAGATTTTCACCAAATTCCACCCCCCCAAACCCCCCCATCCCCCCTTTTTTCTTGGCTTAACTCTGCTGGGTAACAAGTAACCTTTTTGAAGGGTGCAAATGCGTTCCGGAATAGCGGGAATCTGTGGGAAGGATCTAGTAGATCCCCGTTAGCGCTGGGAACACTGCGGCCTCTCAAAGGTGCAGCTGGTGGGGAGGTCATGTGGAATCCACATTGATCTCCACCCCAGCACACGCACACCACTGTGTTCTGCCTCGCAGGCTTTTGCATGTTTGAACAACATAACAAGGACACCTAACAATTAGAAAAATGTCTGTGTGTGTGTGTGTGTGTGTGTGTGTGTGTGTGTGTGTGTGTGTGTGTGTGTGTGTGTGTGTGTGTGTTCGCACGCATGTCTGCACATGTAAAAAAAAAATCTTCTGGATGAAACTGTGGTTGTGTAGAATAAATAAGGAAAATAAATTAAATACAGTGCTGATATACAAGTTCCCACAAGCCAGTGGGGCTGTTGCTTAGGAACCCTTCTACTGTAACCATTAAGCCGTTGGTCTGGTACTGTAGCTAAGCGTAGGAACAGGCGCACACCACTCCACTTCCTGAATCAGCCATTTGTATCGGCGACCGCCGAGGTCGGTGTTTTAAACTCTGGTAGTGCTTCTCTCAGATGTTTGGTTGTGAGGAGCCTCTCAGCGCCACTCCATGCTAAAACACCCCAAAGATGGACAGAATCTCCATGGCAACCCAGCCAGTTTTCAGTAGCCGAGGTCCCAGAGGGGCCTGTTCCGTCACACTTTAAAGCTCAGAGTGGCCGTTTGCCAAACGCTGTCCTGACAGCCGCGCTGCGAGGTGATCTTCACAACTAAACTTTGAGCTCAAAGGTTACCAGTGTTTGCCTTGTCATTTTTCACCCCCCGTCTTAAGACGTCTTGTGTGCACGTGTCAACTGCATTAAACCCCCGCGAGCTTGGAATTTAAAATCCCATTACCAGACACTTCAATCCTGTCATCAAAGGAACTCCGGTCCATAACAGGAGAACCTCCACATGGACCAAACCATGAAAGAACTTAGACACTCCTTGAAGTCCAGCCCTTCTTCCACGAGCTCAAGGGTCTTCCTAGCCGAGCACTGTTCGTGAGCGCCAGCGCGTCCATACTTGAATACTGTACATGTCAAAATGGCTGCATGAAGACAGACAGGGGGCCCTAGCTATGACTGGAAAGATGGCTCAACACACGCTTTTCATCCCAGGCCTAGTTTCTGGTCACCTACCAATATTTTTTGTTGTTAATAATTACAGTATTAATAGATGGTTACTAGCAGAAGGTAAGATCTGTAGTTGCTTATTGAAAGTTCTCTGTGGAGAACGTTCATAGCGTCAAGATACCTTGGCAACTGTATGAAGGAAGTGTGTGTGTGTGTGTGTGTGTGTGTGTGTGTGTGTGTGTGTGTGTGTGTGTGTGTGTGTGTGTGTGTGTGTGTGTGTGTGTGTAAAAGAGAGATCTAGTTCAAGCCTGCTACGTCCTGCCGTGTCGTTATACTGATTTAAACACGTTACGGGCCACGTCTGTCTTCCCTTTGCACCTCTCATTCTGTGATTCCACCGAGTTACTTAATGGCTGCTTATAGAACTTGTTTTGTTTTGTTTTTTTTTTCATAATGATTTAAATATTTTAAAATGTTTATTGTGTGTTTGTTGTAATGTGAATATAGTATGTAAACAAATACTAATTCTAAATAAACATTAAATATTTTGTTTGCTTAAGGTGGCATATGACACCGTTTCTTTCTGGCGTCTTGGTGATTGTGGTGTATGTCCTATGGGTGAGTGTAGAAGGCTCATCCTAAGTGGATAACGCCTATGGTGAAGATGAACGGGCCCTGTAACCTCGGGGAAATCATTTGAATGAAGATTCTACCCCCAGTGTTCTACCCCCAGTGTTCTACCCTCAGTGTTCTACCCCCAGTGTTCTACCCCCAGTGTTCTACCCCCAGTGTTCTACCCTCAGTGTTCTACCCTCAATGTTCTACTCCCAGTGTTCTATCCCCAGTGTTCTACCCTCAATGTTCTACCCCCAGTGTTCTATCCCCAGTGTTCTACTCCCAGTGTTCTACCCCCAGTGTTCTACCCTCAGTGTTCTACCCTCAATGTTCTACTCCCAGTGTTCTATCCCCAGTGTTCTACCCCCAGTGTTCTACCCTCAATGTTCTACCCCCAGTGTTCTACCCTCAGTGTTCTACCCCCAATGTTCTACCCTCAATGTTCTACCCCCAGTGTTCTACCCTCAGTGTTCTACCCCCAGTGTTCTACCCTCAATGTTCTACCCCCAGTGTTCTACCCCCAGTGTTCTACCCTCAATGTTCTACCCCCAGTGTTCTACCCTCAATGTTCTACCCCCAGTGTTCTACCCCCAATGTTCTATCCCCAGTGTTCTACCCCCAATGTTCTATCCCCAGTGTTCTACCCCCAGTGTTCTACCCCCAGTGTTCTATCCCCAGTGTTCTACCCCCAGTGTTCTACCCTCAGTGTTCTACCTGCAGTGTTCTACCCATGTGATGTTTCCGCTGTATAAACACACACAGCCAGATAGAATGTAGTGGTGCTCACCCCTCTGCAGGTGTTTATACTACGACTGTAGGGTTTTTATTTGGGTTGAGGGTTAGGAGTAATTGTGGAGCATTAGGAGGAATTTTGCAAGTTTACATTTCGATCTGGTCGAGTCATTCAGCTCCGGTTACAAATGGATTTCGGGTGTCGGGTTTCATCATGTCCGCATGTCCACTGTCCTCAAACTACTTGCATGTCAGTCGGATGCATCTGTTTCAAGTGTAAGACTTGGATGGAGACTTGTACACACTTATGGTATTCTGTTACATTTCTGCATTATACATAAAGCAACTTCATATCTTTAGTCATGCACCAAACTCAACATGAGAGCTCAAGTACCTATTGGCAGACATACTAACATACTTAACATCCACATACATACTAACATATTTAACAGCCAAATACATACTAACATACTTAACATTGTTTATATCTGTTTATACATAAACTAATGTTGGCTATTGACTAGGCTATTCATGTCTGATCTTGGGGGAATATCCATTATGTCTGAATCATTAATATCCAGCCTGAACAGTATTTGTGAACCTGGAAGTATACAGGGATTATTGCCTGTGCTCCTGCTGAAGGTAAGGGAAGGGTTTTGTGTGTGTGTGTGTGTGTGTGTGTGTGTGTGTGTGTGTGTGTGTGTGTGTGTGTTGGGGTGAGGGGGCATGTCGCAGGGTGGAATTCACCTGTTAACCATCAAGTTTCAGGTGATCTGACTCAGTCTGATGTCATACTAGATGGATGTGTATCAGCCAGATTGTGTGTGTGTGTGTGTGTGGGTGGGTGGGTGTGTGCTGAGTGATGGAAGGTAAAATAACACCACCCTCCTCCAGTCCTCTATCAGTTAATTATTCACTGGCAGTTGCGGACTGTGGTCAGCAGGACGGAGATAGAGCGATTGGGGGGGACACTGGAACTGGACACAGAGGAGGGATGGGACTGAGATCATGGCAGTAGAAGAGAGGGACAGGTGGAGAGTGGAGTGGACAACCCACGTCACTCATTTACGGAGGCCCATATTTGTTTATGGGCCTTGTGTTTAAACACTAGGTACGGGAGCACGATTGATCGTAGAGACCATGATCAATCTTTAATGCAGTACAAAGGACATCAGCTTCTCTCAGTGACTCTAAGGACATTTACTTCCAAAGTCAGAGGTCAGTTACTCTGAGCAAGGTGTGTTTTTTTTTCCCAAGTGTGTGAACAATTCTTTACAATTTGCCAAGTCAGTACTGGGTGTCATGACTGCCATGACACGACATGGTGACACAGTTCAGATCTAGTTTTTATGTTTATTTTGTCTCATTTGAATAAATTAAGTGAATTGAAAAAGACATTTAGAAAGAATTTGCCCATGAAATAAAAAATACCGAGCTCCTTCAACAACAGCGTTTATGCACTAAAACACCGTGGTAAACAGGAGCCAGTAACGGGCCAATCATACTCCTCTTCCTGGTTGTACAGGTTGCCGCCCTCCTATCACCTAGGAGACGGTGTAGTGACAATGTGAGCAGTAGGTCAGTTGCTCATTGTTCGGGTAACTCGCACTCAAAACAATCATTTAGTTTTGAAGTCCCACATATGAGTTATCTTGTTTTTACTAACATGCAAACCTGTTGGTCAACTCAGAACTGATCCTGGGCTATTAGTTTGGCTATTATTTTATTTTACTTTAATCTTTGTACTAGCTTTATCACTGACCTCATGGTTAAAATCCAGTTAATCATTTGGGATTAAAAGTTTCAAAGTTGAATTCATAACTTCCAAAGAGAACAACGATAGCATAGTGATGAGATGTTTTAATTCTGACATCAATTCAAAGATATTCATTTTATTTGTTACCTAATCACGGACGTAGTTTTGGGGGGGGACGGGGGGGACATGTCCCCCCCACTTTTTCAAAAGCCGGTTTTGGTCCCCCCCAGTTTTTACAGTCAAAACCAAATATTTAAGTAGTGACGAAGTCATGTCCCCCCCACTTTTTAACGGTTAAAAAACCAATATCCAAATAGCGACAAATCTAGCACTAGGATCATGCAGCACCCCCCCCCCCCGCTCAACAGTTCACCACCCCAGGTTGTGTCCCCCCCACTTATTAAATCAAAACTACGTCCATGTACCTAATTCATAAAACTATATATTTTTGTAACGGTATTGTTTACTCTTCCTAAAGCAATAGCAACACTTTACCAGCAGATGGCAGTGTGGTTTCATAAGTTCATTATGCCATAAATTAATTTTTAACGGATCTTTTGAGTTTATTAGACGACCGTTATTAAAAAATGCGCAAAATATGGAGTTTATATCAGTGCATTAATGTTTGCATTCATTTAATATGTTTATTACTACAGAAGTGTAATATTGTGTGTGTGTGTGTGTGTGTGTGTGTGTG
>NW_027506915.1:827540-877540 GCF_052324685.1 Brachyhypopomus gauderio | reverse complement strand
CCAACACAGCACACACCTTCACCTGACACCCCAACACAACACACGCCTTCACCTGACACTCCAACACAGCACACACCTTCATCTGACACTCCAACACAACACACACCTTCACCTGACACTCCAACACAGCACACACCTTCACCTGACACTCCAACACAGCACACGCCTTCACCTGACACTCCAACACAGCATACGCCTTCATCTGACACTCCAACACAACACACGCCTTCACCTGACACTCCAACACAGCACACACCTTCACCTGACACTCCAACACAGCAAACACCTTCACCTGACACTCTTAACACAGCACACACCTTCACCTGACACTCCAACACAGCACACGCCTTCATCTGACACTCCAACACAGCAAACACCTTCACCTGACACTCTTAACACAGCACACACCTTCACCTGACACTCCAACACAGCACACGCCTTCATCTGACACTCCAACACAGCAAACACCTTCACCTGACACTCTTAACACAGCACACACCTTCACCTGACACTCCAACACAGCACACACCTTCACCTGACACTCCAACACAGCAAACACCTTCACCTGACACTCTTAACACAGCACACACCTTCACCTGACACCCCAACACAACACACGCCTTCACCTGACACTCCAACACAGCACACACCTTCATCTGACACTCCAACACAGCACACGCCTTCACCTGACACTCCAACACAGCACACACCTTCACCTGACACTCTTAACACAGCACACGCCTTCACCTGACACTCTTAACATAGCACACACCTTCACCTGACACTCTTAACACAGCACACGCCTTCACCTGACACTCTTAACACAGCACACACCTTCACCTGACACTCTTAACACAGCACACACCTTCACCTGACACTCCAACACAGCACACGCCTTCATCTGACACTCCAACACAGCACACACCTTCACCTGACACCCCAACACAACACACGCCTTCACCTGACACTCCAACACAGCACACACCTTCATCTGACACTCCAACACAGCACACGCCTTCACCTGACACTCCAACACAGCACACACCTTCACCTGACACTCTTAACACAGCACACGCCTTCACCTGACACTCTTAACACAGCACACGCCTTCACCTGACACTCTTAACATAGCACACACCTTCACCTGACACTCTTAACACAGCACACGCCTTCACCTGACACTCTTAACACAGCACACACCTTCACCTGACACTCTTAACACAGCACACACCTTCACCTGACACTCCAACACAGCACACACCTTCACCTGACACTCCAACACAGCACACACCTTCAACTGACACATTACACACCTTCACCTGACACTACGACACAGCACACACCTTCATCTGACACTCCAACACAGCACACACCTTCACCTGACACTCTTAACACAGCACACACCTTCACCTGACACTCTTAACACAGCACACACCTTCACCTGACACTCCAACACAGCACACACCTTCACCTGACACTCCAACACAGCACACACCTTCACCTGACACCCCAACACAACACACGCCTTCACCTGACACTCCAACACAGCACACACCTTCATCTGACACTCCAACACAGCACACGCCTTCACCTGACACTCCAACACAGCACACACCTTCACCTGACACTCTTAACACAGCACACGCCTTCACCTGACACTCTTAACATAGCACACACCTTCACCTGACACTCTTAACACAGCACACGCCTTCACCTGACACTCTTAACACAGCACACACCTTCACCTGACACTCTTAACACAGCACACACCTTCACCTGACACTCCAACACAGCACACGCCTTCATCTGACACTCCAACACAGCACACACCTTCACCTGACACCCCAACACAACACACGCCTTCACCTGACACTCCAACACAGCACACACCTTCATCTGACACTCCAACACAGCACACGCCTTCACCTGACACTCCAACACAGCACACACCTTCACCTGACACTCTTAACACAGCACACGCCTTCACCTGACACTCTTAACACAGCACACGCCTTCACCTGACACTCTTAACATAGCACACACCTTCACCTGACACTCTTAACACAGCACACGCCTTCACCTGACACTCTTAACACAGCACACACCTTCACCTGACACTCTTAACACAGCACACACCTTCACCTGACACTCCAACACAGCACACACCTTCACCTGACACTCCAACACAGCACACACCTTCAACTGACACATTACACACCTTCACCTGACACTACGACACAGCACACACCTTCATCTGACACTCCAACACAGCACACACCTTCACCTGACACTCTTAACACAGCACACACCTTCACCTGACACTCTTAACACAGCACACACCTTCACCTGACACCCCAACACAACACACGCCTTCACCTGACACTCCAACACAGCACACACCTTCATCTGACACTCCAACACAGCACACGCCTTCACCTGACACTCCAACACAGCACACACCTTCACCTGACACTCTTAACACAGCACACGCCTTCACCTGACACTCTTAACATAGCACACACCTTCACCTGACACTCTTAACACAGCACACGCCTTCACCTGACACTCTTAACACAGCACACACCTTCACCTGACACTCTTAACACAGCACACACCTTCACCTGACACTCCAACACAGCACACGCCTTCATCTGACACTCCAACACAGCACACACCTTCACCTGACACCCCAACACAACACACGCCTTCACCTGACACTCCAACACAGCACACACCTTCATCTGACACTCCAACACAGCACACGCCTTCACCTGACACTCCAACACAGCACACACCTTCACCTGACACTCTTAACACAGCACACGCCTTCACCTGACACTCTTAACACAGCACACGCCTTCACCTGACACTCTTAACAACACACACCTTCACCTGACACTCTTAACACAGCACACGCCTTCACCTGACACTCTTAACACAGCACACACCTTCACCTGACACTCTTAACACAGCACACACCTTCACCTGACACTCCAACACAGCACACACCTTCACCTGACACTCCAACACAGCACACACCTTCAACTGACACATTACACACCTTCACCTGACACTACGACACAGCACACACCTTCATCTGACACTCCAACACAGCACACACCTTCACCTGACACTCTTAACACAGCACACACCTTCACCTGACACTCTTAACACAGCACACACCTTCACCTGACACTCCAACACAGCACACACCTTCACCTGACACTCCAACACAGCACACACCTTCACCTGACACCCCAACACAACACACGCCTTCACCTGACACTCCAACACAGCACACACCTTCATCTGACACTCCAACACAGCACACGCCTTCACCTGACACTCCAACACAGCACACACCTTCACCTGACACTCTTAACACAGCACACGCCTTCACCTGACACTCTTAACATAGCACACACCTTCACCTGACACTCTTAACACAGCACACGCCTTCACCTGACACTCTTAACACAGCACACACCTTCACCTGACACTCTTAACACAGCACACACCTTCACCTGACACTCCAACACAGCACACGCCTTCATCTGACACTCCAACACAGCACACACCTTCACCTGACACCCCAACACAACACACGCCTTCACCTGACACTCCAACACAGCACACACCTTCATCTGACACTCCAACACAGCACACGCCTTCACCTGACACTCCAACACAGCACACACCTTCACCTGACACTCTTAACACAGCACACGCCTTCAGCTGACACTCTTAACACAGCACACGCCTTCACCTGACACTCTTAACATAGCACACACCTTCACCTGACACTCTTAACACAGCACACGCCTTCACCTGACACTCTTAACACAGCACACACCTTCACCTGACACTCTTAACACAGCACACACCTTCACCTGACACTCCAACACAGCACACACCTTCACCTGACACTCCAACACAGCACACACCTTCAACTGACACATTACACACCTTCACCTGACACTACGACACAGCACACACCTTCATCTGACACTCCAACACAGCACACACCTTCACCTGACACTCTTAACACAGCACACACCTTCACCTGACACTCTTAACACAGCACACACCTTCACCTGACACTCCAACACAGCACACACTTTCACCTGACACTCCAACACAGCACACACCTTCACCTGACACTCCAACACAGCACACACCTTCATCTGACACTCCAACACAGCACACACCTTCACCTGACACTCTTAACACAGCACACGCCTTCACCTGACACTCTTAACACAGCACACGCCTTCACCTGACACTCTTAACACAGCACACACCTTCACCTGACACTCCAACACAGCACACACCTTCACCTGACACTCTTAACACAGCACACACCTTCACCTGACACTCCAACACAGCACACACCTTCACCTGACACTCCAGCACAGCACACACCTTCACCTGACACTCTTAACACAGCACACACCTTCACCTGACACTCCAACACAGCACACACCTTCACCTGACACTCCAACACAGCACACACCTTCACCTGACACTCCAACACAGCACACACCTTCATCTGACACTCCAACACAGCACACACCTTCACCTGACACTCTTAACACAGCACACGCCTTCACCTGACACTCTTAACACAGCACACACCTTCACCTGACACATTACACACCTTCACCTGACACTACGACACAGCACACGCCTTCACCTGACACTCTTAACAACACACACCTTCACCTGACACTCTTAACACAGCACACGCCTTCACCTGACACTCTTAACACAGCACACACCTTCACCTGACACTCTTAACACAGCACACACCTTCACCTGACACTCCAACACAGCACACACCTTCACCTGACACTCCAACACAGCACACACCTTCAACTGACACATTACACACCTTCACCTGACACTACGACACAGCACACACCTTCATCTGACACTCCAACACAGCACACACCTTCACCTGACACTCTTAACACAGCACACACCTTCACCTGACACTCTTAACACAGCACACACCTTCACCTGACACTCCAACACAGCACACACCTTCACCTGACACTCCAACACAGCACACACCTTCACCTGACACCCCAACACAACACACGCCTTCACCTGACACTCCAACACAGCACACACCTTCATCTGACACTCCAACACAGCACACGCCTTCACCTGACACTCCAACACAGCACACACCTTCACCTGACACTCTTAACACAGCACACGCCTTCACCTGACACTCTTAACATAGCACACACCTTCACCTGACACTCTTAACACAGCACACGCCTTCACCTGACACTCTTAACACAGCACACACCTTCACCTGACACTCTTAACACAGCACACACCTTCACCTGACACTCCAACACAGCACACGCCTTCATCTGACACTCCAACACAGCACACACCTTCACCTGACACCCCAACACAACACACGCCTTCACCTGACACTCCAACACAGCACACACCTTCATCTGACACTCCAACACAGCACACGCCTTCACCTGACACTCCAACACAGCACACACCTTCACCTGACACTCTTAACACAGCACACGCCTTCACCTGACACTCTTAACACAGCACACGCCTTCACCTGACACTCTTAACATAGCACACACCTTCACCTGACACTCTTAACACAGCACACGCCTTCACCTGACACTCTTAACACAGCACACACCTTCACCTGACACTCTTAACACAGCACACACCTTCACCTGACACTCCAACACAGCACACACCTTCACCTGACACTCCAACACAGCACACACCTTCAACTGACACATTACACACCTTCACCTGACACTACGACACAGCACACACCTTCATCTGACACTCCAACACAGCACACACCTTCACCTGACACTCTTAACACAGCACACACCTTCACCTGACACTCTTAACACAGCACACACCTTCACCTGACACTCCAACACAGCACACACTTTCACCTGACACTCCAACACAGCACACACCTTCACCTGACACTCCAACACAGCACACACCTTCATCTGACACTCCAACACAGCACACACCTTCACCTGACACTCTTAACACAGCACACGCCTTCACCTGACACTCTTAACACAGCACACGCCTTCACCTGACACTCTTAACACAGCACACACCTTCACCTGACACTCCAACACAGCACACACCTTCACCTGACACTCTTAACACAGCACACACCTTCACCTGACACTCCAACACAGCACACACCTTCACCTGACACTCCAGCACAGCACACACCTTCACCTGACACTCCAACACAGCACACACCTTCACCTGACACTCCAACACAGCACACACCTTCACCTGACACTCCAACACAGCACACACCTTCATCTGACACTCCAACACAGCACACACCTTCACCTGACACTCTTAACACAGCACACGCCTTCACCTGACACTCTTAACACAGCACACACCTTCACCTGACACATTACACACCTTCACCTGACACTACGACACAGCACACACCTTCATCTGACACTCCAACACAGCACACACCTTCACCTGACACTCCAACACACCACACACCTTCACCTGACACTCCAGCACAGCACACACCTTCACCTGACACATTACACACCTTCACCTGACACTACGACACAGCACACACCTTCATCTGACACTCCAACACAGCACACACCTTCACCTGACACTCTTAACACAGCACACACCTTCACCTGACACTCTTAACACAGCACACACCTTCACCTGACACTCTTAACATAGCACACACCTTCACCTGACACTCTTAACACAGCACACACCTTCACCTGACACTCCAACACAGCACACACATTCACCTGACACTCCAACACAGCACACGCCTTCACCTGACACATTACACATCTTTACCTGACACTATGACACAGCACACACCTTCACCTGACACTACGACACAGCACACACCTTCACCTGACACTGACAGTGTCCTGTTATGGCTCTTAGCCCTCTGGCTATGACCACAGTCCTGACCAGCAGCCATTGTAACTGTGATGGTGAAGATAAGATAAAGGCTGGGGAGAAGAGGTTAACATTAAACACAACCCTTCCTTCCCCTCACCCCCCCTCTCTCTCTCTGTCTCTCTCTCACTCTCTCTCTCTCTCTCTCACTCTCTGTCTCTCTCTCTCTCACTCTCTGTCTCTCCCTTGCAATCTCTGTTTCTCTGTTCCCCTCGTGGATGAGGTATGATTTTTATTATTGCTCTGACTTGGAGCAAGATATGCTATCACTCCATCTATCCTCACTCAGTCTGATCACTCCTTCTACCCTCACTCAGACTGATCACTCCTTCTACCCTCACTCAGTCTGATCACTCCTTCTACTATCACTCAGACTGATCACTCCTTCTATCCTCACTCAGTCTGATCACTCCTTCAGCCCTCACTCAGTCTGATCACTCCTTTTACTATCACTCAGACTGATCACTCCTTCTACCCTCACTCAGACTGATCACTCCTTCTACCCTCACTCAGACTGATCTCTCCTTCTACCCTCACTCAGACTGATCACTCCTTCTACCCTCACTCAGACTGATCACTCCTTTTACTATCACTCAGACTGATCACTCCTTCTACCCTCACTCAGTCTGATCACTCCTTCTACCCTCACTCAGACTGATCACTCCTTCTACTATCACTCAGACTGATCACTCCTTCTATCCTCACTCAGTCTGATCACTCCTTCTACCCTCACTCAGACTGATCACTCCTTCTACCCTCACTCAGACTGATCACTCCTTCTACCCTCACTCAGACTGATCACTCCTTCTACCCTCACTCAGACTGATCACTCCTTCTACCCTCACTCAGTCTGATCACTCCTTCTACCCTCACTCAGTCTGATCACTCCTTCTACCCTCACTCAGTCTGATCACTCCTTCTACCCTCACTCAGACTGATCACTCCTTCTACCCTCACTCAGACTGATCACTCCTTCTACCCTCACTCAGACTGATCACTCCTTCTACCCTCACTCAGTCTGATCACTCCTTCTACTATCACTCAGACTGATCACTCCTTCTATCCTCACTCAGTCTGATCACTCCTTCAGCCCTCACTCAGTCTGATCACTCCTTTTACTATCACTCAGTCTGATCACTCCGTCTACCCTCACTCAGTCTGATCTCTCCTTCCACCCTGACTCAGTCCATGGTGTGACAAGAATGTCATGGTCACTGTCTCCTGGTCATTCGAGTAGTCCCACAGCTGAATGGTCAAATGTGGCGTGTGACTGTGTGGCATTGTGTAGTGTGGCTTAGTATGGTTTAGTATGAGTTAGTGTTGTGTAGTGTGGTTTGGTATGGTTAAGAGTGGTTTAGTATGAGTTAGTGTAGTTTATTGTGGTGTAGTGTGGTTTAGTATGAGTTTGTGTGGTTTATTATGGTGTAGTGTGGTTTTAGTATGAGTTAGTGTGGTGTAGTGTGGTTTAGTGTCCTTTAGTAGGGTTTAGTATGGTTTTGTGTGTATCAGAGTTAGTATATAGTATGTACATAGTGACTGTGTCAATGTGTCACCAAGTCATTACTCTTTCCCATTTTAGCACAGTCAGTTTGTATCATCTTTTTGTTTTCTATCAGTCATGCACTCTCCCTCCCTCTATCTCTCTCTCCCTCCCCCTATCTGTCTCTCTCTCCTTCCCTCCCCCCACCTCTTTCCCTCTCCTTCTCTCTCTCATGTGCCAGGGTCCTACAGCAACACATGCTGATATGATTCTGACACGCTGCCTTTGTCTTATCAAGATTTTATTCCCAATAACTGAAATCCATATATTTCTCTTATTACTCCATTCATATTTCCTCATTGTCTTTAATTATATTTTCTTACCCTCTGCTCTCACACATTTTTACTCTCTCTCTCTCTCTTCATTTCTCTTTAGCTTTCTCTTCTTCACTTCTCTTCTTCACACTTCACTTCTTCCCTCTCACTCTCTCTCTCTTTCTCTCTTCTTCACTGTCCTGCGTTAACCACCCTATATGACAATAAAGCTTGTCCCCCCATGACAGAAGTGGCTCCTCAGCCCCTCAGCCCATCAGTCCGTAGCCCCTCTAAGCATCACAAGGCCGCCTGACAGTCGACCCCTGACCACTGGCCCTGCCTAACCAAACTCCGTCGTGTTAATGTTAGATAACGATAATGTTGATGTTATAACATGACCATCAGTGTAGTTGGATTCCTGTCCGCTGGTGTTCCCTCTCAATCTCGGGGATCAAACATGACATGACGCTGTAGACCCAACAACACCCCTGATGTTGCAAGCGTCACAGCTTTAAATGAACTCGCTGAGACGGGTCATGCCTTCAAACCAGTCATGCATTCAAACCTTCCTTTGAAACTCCAGGTGTACGGTTCAAAGGTTAACACCTTCAGTGTACCATCTTTCGATGAGTGGGGCTCTTTTATTTGTGGCCTGAGAATGATGGATGACATTTCTATTGCTGTTTAGCTGCCGCTGTGATTTATTCAAATATTTATGATTATGCATGAGTGCCTCATTTGCCTAAGTGCCTTTCTCTGATTGATTGGCAGTTTGTTTCCAAACCAGCCGCGCCAATCGGAGACGTCACGCTCAATTTCTCCACCCATCGGTCCCCTCCCTTCCCCTCCCTCTCCCGAGTCCCGGTAACAGTTCCAGAACCCTTGCAGAATATTATACGGTATTACAAATTCACTTTAAAAGCCATTCCGACAGAATTCTTCCATTCTGTCATTTGCATCACAATAGCCGAGGCACCGGTGCAGCCTGCTTCCTTGTTCTAATGGGACGCCATTTTCCCCCGAATGGCAAAGTGTTCAGACTACAATTACCGCTCGTCTCCGTGTCACTGAATAGAAATGGAGCCACGGGAGAGCAGAAATAGACCTTCTTAATATCAATACTGAACTTTTCTCATGTTGCTATTATTTGATGACGGTTATTTTTGCGTGATTGACAGCTGATGAAGAGACAGAATGAGGGATGGAACATGTGAGCGTGTGCTGTTATGCGCATGCACACACACACACACACACACACACACACACACACACACACACACACACACACACACACACACGTTTGTTGGGGGCGGGGCACACGTCTTTCCCACGTGTGTGAAGCACATCTCTCAGGCCCCTGGGGAGAGATGCCAGTTGAAGAAGTGGTGTGCCCAGCTGTGACGTAGCCCGCTTTAAGAAGAACCAGCGTGGAGCGTAGGTCCCTCCCTCGTATCTGTGCAAAAAGTGACAGAGAAAGACAGGAGGCGCCATCGAGCTGCGTTTTTTGATCCGGTGTCTTCTGGCATGCATTTGGCAAATATCCGGCCGGAAAAGCCACCACCCATACCTTCAGCTCCCTTCTATATCTCAGAAAGTGAGCCGGAGGCCATTAATGTTTGATATGTACATGCCACGCCTGACATATTACAACCCATTACTGAAATATTCATGTCATGCAAGGTGAAATATTAATGCCGAGGCGATATCGGCGGTTCTAATCCACTCAAGCGGAGCTGAGAGGTGATGGGTGCTTCGCGTGAGGGCGTGTGCACGTTGTCTGTACGTGCCGCAGAATACATGGAGGGCAGACGTGGTTTAGAAGGGCAAATAGCGCAGTGTGTGAAAAGAGGGAGAGAAGGAGGGAGGGAGAGGGGGAGAGAATAAGCGATTTAATAAAAAAAAATCATAAATGATTAACTAAATCTAACCCCCTCATTTCCAGTCGCTTGTTACTGCCTGACAACCACTAGCGTAACTTTAAACGCCTTACAAAGCTCAGGAAAACTGCTGAGAATTGCAATCAGGAAGCCAATTTTGTTCACAACAGAGTTGTATTAATACCAGACAAATAAATCCCTTCCTTTAAGGTTACCTCAGATGACTCCAAATCCACTGGGTGGCGCTACCATTTGTCATCTAAAGCGGTGACAGTGTGCCAGAATGACAGCTAAGTAATAATACTTATGAGCCTCTGTTATCCATTAGTGTTCCCGCCCGGGAGGAGGGAGGCAGCACAGCCAATCGATAACCTGGCTGTGGAGCGAATTGCACCCTGATTGGCTGTTGAAGGGGACAACACAACCTGTAAACAAAGGTGACACCGGAAACAGGATGATGTAGGAGATAGAAACCTACAAAATCCACCATATATATATATCCATATATATATACATCCATATATATATACAGTGAATACTTACCCAGTGTACTATTACTTCAGGTTAAAATACGCTGTATATAATAACTGCTTTTCCATTCATGATAACTTGCATGATATCTTAGGGTTTACAGCCACCAGACGTTATTATTACTGTAACAGAATTATTATTATGTAATTTCTTAGGAATTATTACCTTTACCATATTTTTCAGACTATAAGGCATTATAAGCACATTATAAGGTGCATGAAGTCAAACAAAACGGTCAGGTAGGTCAAACTTTATTTAACTCATTCACAATAACGCTACATTGTTCAGTTGTAACACATTTTTCAGTTCATTCCTCTTCCACAAATCCATCAAATTCTTCGTCTTCAGTTTCTGAGTTTCAGCATCAAGCTGAAGTCGGATCCCTTTCGTCATTATCTCAGTCAGACTTGTTTCTGTTACTTAGCTGTTGATTTCGGCCTTTGTGAAAGCTCAGGCAACACTTGCGACGGATACCTTAGCCCAGACATCCACCACTGGCAGGTAGTGGCATAACTGTCTTAGTGGATGTGTGTTTGCCTTCTGTTGAAGCACAGTGTGTATGTATTACTCTGCAAGGCTCCTGACTACGGTAGCCAAAATGCTCCTACAATCAACTGGGGCAGTTTCGTGGCTTACCAAAGTCGTACTAAAACATTTTGACAGATTTTTGAGCACCGTGTACCAGATAAAATTGGTTCGAGGTCCGTAAGCACAACCACGATTAATACATAAAGCACACCAGAGTATAAGGTACACTAGATACACTAGATAGTTTGATAAAACTAAAGAATTTTAAGTACGGCTTGAACAATACGGTAATTAGGGTCTACAGGTTTTGTTTATGGAAGTGTCACCATTATTGATATGGAAATGTCAACCCAACCTTAAGTCCATTCGCTACAAAGATTAGATGTGTGTTTTGGATCATTTTCATATTGGAAAAGTGCATGATGACCAAGGACATTGAGTGATGGTAGCATCTTCTCTTTCAGTACAGAGCAGAACATCTATGAATTCACAACACCACCAAAGTAAACGTAGCTCCCTGACATATGCAGCCTGACATAATGACACTACCACCACCATGTTTCACTACCACCACCATGTTTCACTCTAGGCACCATGTTTCTCTACCACCACCGTGTTTCACTACCACCACCGTGTTTCACTACCACCACCGTGTTTCACTACCACCACCGTGTTTCTCTACCACCACCATGTTTCACTACCACGACCGTGTTTCACTACCACCACCGTGTTTCACTACCACCACCGTGTTTCTCTACCACCACCATGTTTCACTACCACGACCGTGTTTCACTACCACGACCGTGTTTCACTACCACCACCGTGTTTCACTACCACCACCATGTTTCACTACCACGACCGTGTTTCACTACCACCACCATGTTTCTCTACCACGACCGTGTTTCACTACCACCACCGTGTTTCACTGTAGGCACCATACTATTTGGAAGCCATCAGTTAAAAAATGAAGTGTACCAGTAGTCTGTAGTAGCGTGAGCACTGGCTAATTCTAGACCAGCTTTTTTGTTCATGGCTTTAGGGAAGCCTTCCTTCATGGGCCTTAGGAGATTTTTCCTTTCATGGGCTTTAGCTTTGCTCCTTAGATGTTCATTGGGCTATTCTCAAGTTTGCAATATGCTCTTAAATTATTATTTTTTTTAGAAAATTTTCCTAAGTATATTTATAAACTTTCAGTTTCTCTCAGGGCATTATTCATTGCTATATCACTGTCACGGTTATCCGTTAACATTGTAAACGGCTGGTTGACTATTAGTATACTCGAGCTGATGATAACTATTACTCCTGACAATTACACGTGTGTGTAAGCATGCATGCAGTGAAGGAGAATAAGGAGCCAGTCTATGTCTTCAGATGTGTTGCCCTCTTGATAGTGCCGGTGTTGGATGTGTTTGTGGATCAGTCTGCCTGCTTGGCTGATAGAGAGAAAAGACCCTCACTGCACAAGCACTGATATTAAGCTATTGATTTGTCCTGCCACACAGGGGTGTAAATTATGTGCAGTGTGTGTGTGTGTGTGTGTGTGTGTGTGTGTGTGTGTGTGTGTGTGTGTGTGTGCAGGATTCTGTTCCTGTGGCTGTGAAAATAGCCATTAGCTTGTCCCTGTGTGTGTGTAGAACTAATGTGTGTTGTTAGTGGCTGAAGCAAAAATGGGAGTGATATTGATCGAGGAAAAGCAAGACAGAGAGTGAGAGAGGAAGGGAGTGAGAGAGGAGGAAGAGAGTGAGAGAGGAAGTAGCTGTGTGAGTCAGACGGTGGGGGAGGGGTGCAGCTAGGCAGTGTCTGGCTAAACCGTGTCAGCAATTTATAAAACACACACACACACACACACACACACACACACACACACACACACACACACACACACACACACACACACACACACACACACACATTACTGCTTAAAGGGAGATATGTAAGCATGTCCACATGTGTATTTATGAATGGACCTAATCAGGAGTCCACCTTTAGTACACAGAAGTGAAGCAGCCTCTTATCACAGGATAATGAACAATACTGCATTTTGAGGTCTGCCACTCGTTAATCTGGTTTATGTCGCTGAGATTATCTGGGACCGGGAGTTGTAGGATTCAAATCTGTAACTGTGCATGTGCTTTGGTTCAGTTGTGGGAGAGGGCAACTGCCATGTAGACCAAACTCTGCTCTTTGAAGTTTTCTTCTCATCTGCACCAACTGCAGGGTCCATCTGTGGAGCCACAGAATTGCTACGTTAACCTACATGACGCTAGACAAATGCTATGTTAACCCATACGTGAGGCTAGCCAAATGCTACTTTAACCCATAAGCAGAGTTGTATAGTAACGAAGTAGAACTACTTCACTACTGTACTAAAATGTACTAAAGTACAGTACTAAAGTACTAAAATGCAGTATCTGTACTTTACTGGAGTATTATTTTTTCTCCTACTTCCACTTTTACTTCACTACATATTTTCCATCAGTTTAATACTTTTACTCCGATACATTCTTTACGTGCTGTATAGTTACTCGTTACAATTATAAACATGTTAGCTGGTGCTGTCACCAAGTCAAGTGATCAGACTGTCTTATGAAAACTGCGCATGCTCCGTTCGCGTCTCGTTAACTCTGCTGCTGCCTTCACTGAACACTTGAGCTTCGTAATCTAGGTTCACTTGACACGCTGTTACTGCGGCAAGGGTCCGCGTGGCAAAAATAACACAATCATGGTGGCTCCGCCTATGCGCGTTGGCCACGCGCGCGGTCGTCGTGCACCTCTCGATTTTGGTGCGTGCGAAGTTACAAGGTGAAATTCATGCACTTGTACGGCACTTTGAAGGTCCATTTTCAGTATTTTCCAGCACCTTCAGCTTAATTTACATATTTATACAAATGCAGATATACTTGAAATTATTCCAAATAATTCGCTTTTTATCTCATTAAAAAAGATGGTACCATGTTTGGTAACTGTAGAAGAGCAGCATCGAGTGATCGTGGTGGTGAGGGTGAGGAAGGACACCACCCTGGCCCTACCTAGAGACAATGTTTGCGTTTGCTGGAGTAAAAGTAAATTTCTATAGGATGAAGTGCCATCTCTCCCTAAAGAGGGAGAAATATTGGCCTTCAAAAATTCTCCTTCGAACTTGAAGAAACACATCAATGTAAGTTATAAATATAACGCACAGAAGACACACCAGCTTTAGCTGTCAGTAAGCACTAGTTAGGTTAGATATCTTAGCTAACTAACCTAATTATGTTCACGACGTGCTGCAGTATTCACTTAACATTAGCTGGCAATCATGAAGGCGATGTCACGCTGAGTTGTGTTTTTAGCAACAGTAAGCCGTGTCTCTTTTCATGCTGATTAATCATGTGCCCATTTTATAGTGTAGTGTTTTTATAGGGTAAGGGCATTTATTGAGGGTAAACGCAGGGCAGTAGGCTCACCCTTAGAATCCGACGGACGGATTTTACGTCCAAAATACACCTCGTTTTCTCAGCTAAATTAAGGTGAACTTGTACTTCTGTGTCAAACCTACGACGTAGCGGGACACAGGTTATCTGTTTTTTGTGTACGAAGTGTTACTACTTGTTTGTACATACAGAACACTTGTATTTGTGGTCTTTGACATCTTTGAATTGTAAGTGATATATAAAAACAATTGATAATCAAACTTTGACGGCTTTCTTTAATTAATTTAAAACACAATACTTTTACTTTTTACTTTCAGTACTTGAGTAATAAATTTTAGAATAAACTACTTGCAATACAAAAAATGCTGAATACTTCTGTACTTCCACTTAAGTAAAGTTTTTAAAGAACACTTCAACTTCTACTCAAGTCAATTTTTTGATAGAGTACTTGTACTTTTACTCAAGTATGGGTCTCTAATACTTTATACAACACTGCCCATAAGTAAGGCTAGCCAAATGCTATGTTAACCCATATATGAGGCTGGCCAAGTGCTATGTTAACCCTACATGAGGACATCCTAAAATAACCCAAAGGCGGAAATGTAATTGGAGAAATGTAAAAAATTAGTTAACAAAGTTATCTATTTTAGCATTAAGGGACTAAGAGAGGTGTGTTTTTCATGGATTAAAACTTGGGTGCAGCTGTTTCTATCCTTGGTTGGGGTAAACAGAGCAGTGGTAGAAATAGCAGCCCCCTCTGGTGGAGGGTCAGAGTAGCACTGGAGCGATCAAAGGTCATTGGGTTTAGGAATTTGCCAGCATCCACACTTTGTTGTTTTTGCTTGTGTGTGTGTGTGTGTGTGTGTGTGTGTGTGTGTGTGTGTGTGTGTGTGTGTGTGTGTGTGTGTGTGTGTGAAGGATAACTGGAGAGGCAAGGAGAGAAAGGGACGGATGAAGGGACTGAACGTGCAAGAAAACAAGACAGAATGGAGAAAAATGGCAACACTACGAACGTGTCCTTGTGTGCTCTGTGTGTGCAAACGTGTGTGTGTGTGTGTGTGAGAGAGAGAGAGAGAGAGAGAGATAGGACTACAATGTGTTCAATTTGTCATAGTGCGTTTGCATGTATGTAATCCTTTGACCACTTGTTTGTGTGTGAGTGTGTGTGTGTGTGTGTGTGTGTGTGTGTGTGTGCGTGCGTGAGTGTGCGTATGTGTGTGTGTGTTTGTGCACGTGAGTGAGTGTGCGTGTGTGAGTGTGTGTGTATGTGCGTGTGTGTTTGCACATGTGAATGAGTGTGTGTTTGTATGTGTGTGTGTGTATGTGAGTGTGTGAGTGTTTGTGTGAGTGTTTGTGGCTAAGTGTGTTTATGTATGTATGTGTGAGTGTTATATCCGTGTGTATGTGTGTGTGTATGTGAGTGTGTGCCTGTGTGTGTGTGTGTGTGTGTATGTGTGTACGTGTGTGTATGTGTGTGTGTTATACGATGATCACAGAAGTAACGCCAAAGTAACTGCAGATGCAGTCTTGGCTCCTCCTGAAGGGGACGTACTTTTTGGTCTCTCACCTTCAGGAATGAACATAACAGTTTTTATACAATTGAGGGTGAAATGTGATTTCATGTGAACGGAAATGGGCTGTTTATGGTGGCCTGGAGAGTCAAATCACAACAGCATTTATGAAGTGAACAGAAGTCGGGGCAACAGCCGCATTAAGTGAAAACACAATGTTGTGAAAAAAAAAAACAAGTTATTCTCACAGCTGAAATAGTACTGAAATAGTAACGTTAGCATTATCATCACATTACCATTAGGTGAGATCACATTAGCATCGTCATCACATTACCAATATGATGACGTATTACATTACATTGCATACATTACCAATACAATGACGACTTCACATTAGCAATAAGTCACAGCATAAAAACATTAACCTAAATGAAAAGCATTTTTATTAATGTTTTCCATATGAATGTATTTTAGATTTTACTAAACCATTTACTAGCTATTTGTTTAACCCTCTTGCTATAAATGGCCAAAAAATTGTCACCTCCAAATTGTCAATTAAAAAATTCGAAGTATGTTTGTAAAGTCTTCTTTGTGCATTTGTGTTCTCAATTAATACAGTCATGTTCCACATTTGTTTGCCTCGTAAATTACAATGTGTTTTGACTTTCCTGGGCCACCGTAGCTACTAGCCTAACCCAACGGCTCTGCTGAGGGTAAATAATCAAAATGACATTTTAATGTAGTTCTACAATAATGAGCTTGTCGTCTTGAAGACACGTTACACGTGCTAAACTCCCTGGAGTGACCTACCAAAGTCCAATACTTAGTAATTGGGTTACATAATACTTAACCCAAACTGCTGAAACTGTTAGTCACGGGATTCTACGCGTCCAATATATTGTACTTTACGCTCATTGGTTCCCTGATCCCGATTATGACGTCTTTACACTAATAATCAACACTTCAGTAAAAATGCTCCTTACATTACAGCCAGTGTGGTGACACGTTTTGATAGTAATGGCATTGTAGTCAAATATCTTTTCAAGTTCTGATCAGTATATATTAACAATGTACAAATGTAAGAAAACCTCGTGAGTTAAAATGACGCAGGAGCCTTCATCACTGCTCCCCTATCTACCGCCCTCTTCGTCCCCATCTGAAACATTCACCAAGGTTAATGTCAGCCGTTTAATATGGATGTGTTTCGGAGTTAATGTATTCGCCGGTAATGGAGTGATTTTCTGCATGGTTACGAGAGGCAGCGGCAGCGTTACCCGTTTATCGGGGCACTGGGACACTATAGGGCAGGAGGTTAAACACACTCGTCTACTCACCTGCCTTCTTCCTATCCGCTCCGCGCGGTGACACGCGCACGCGCCAGGGGCCGGGAGCGCGCGAAATTAATTCGCAAAATAAACAACGGTGCACGAGACCGTGGAAGTGCCGCGCGCCCGCACACTGCATACTAACCGCGGAGCTGTGCAAGGCACGTGTGCGTGTGAACGTGAGACTGTTTATGTCAAGGCCCCGGTTTATGTGAGTTTGGGGAAGCGCGTGCAAGGCCAGTGTAATCCACAGTACTGTCTGTTTGTCATGTTTCATTAATGCACACATTTACACGTGCAGACACGTGCCAATACACGTGCCACATTTGACACAATGAACAGCACAAGCCTATATTTATATATATAAATGTAGCTTGACAATGGCAGCGGCGTGGAAGTGGTTGTAGTCTAGGGAATACTTCCAGAGAAGACCGAGAGAGGAAGGTCTCGGGGTCAAGACCGTAGGTCGACCTATTACCAATTTGATCATACTGCAACTTTCGCGCTGTGGATAATCCAGGGAAACGTTCAGCAGGTGTTGGACCCAGATAGAGCAGGTGCTACCTGGTTGTAAACATCACCAAGGTCATGGGATCGATTCCCACATACTGTCATAATGTAAGCTGGGCAAGTCACTCCTGATCTGCCCAATGCCAGAAGTCCTGTCCTTTGACGTGCAATTGGGCTGTTTAATTGGAAAGTGGTGGGGAAGCAGAGATCCCAAATACACCTCGGCAGGCAGAGAGAGGGAGAGAAAGAGGAGGAGGAAAAGCAACAGCATCTGTTTCCCCGCTCTAAATCCCCGCAGTTAGCGCAAGTCGATCATCCTGCGATGCAATCTCACAGCCACTTCTGAACACGCCACGCGACGAGCCCTTCATAACGAGCATGTACTCGGAGCTGTCAGAACCGTCCCTCATGTTCTGGAAGAGGAGACGTTGTTTTTGTTGTGCTGTCAGACATTTCTGGCCGTTTTTTAATTGATTGGAGCCTTATAAAGCATTAAAATCTTCCTTCAATAGAGCCGCCACGATGCCACTGGGGGTTTCTATTTTCTTCCTTTCGTCACTGGTATCCAACAGAGAACTGTCAAATGAAATATTAATAAACGTGTTTTTTGGAGGGTCGGGGGTGGGGCGTTATTAAAAGCTGTATTATATAAAGAGAGAGGCTGGGTTCTCTTTGCAGAGATTGTCACACTGAGCCTGGTTGTATTTTATTTTCAATGCCAGCTCCCCAGTTGCTCACTGACCAGTACTGAGCTAACAAACAGCACTGTAAAATAAAACACTGACCGTTTAATGGTTGCAGTGGTGCCTTTAACCTGTGTACAGAAACTCGTTTTTAACGGCAAACAATATCACAGCTTCCTGATTTGTAGTTTGTATTCCTGTATTTTCTTTTCCCTATAAAATTCAGGTTAATTTCAGTTTGAATTATTTTGGTTTTAGTTAGTTTTGATTTTTCAAAATATATTTATATTTTATTCTTAGGCCCTTTGGTTGTAGTATTATAAATGTTCATAATAGTAGTATTAATCATAGCCTCATACTATTTAAATATGCACTTTATCATTTTAATTAGTTTATCAACCTTTTTGATGAAGTGTTGTGGTATGGGTGTGCAGTGTAGTATCGGGGGCATTGATATAGGTGATAATGATGTGGAGTTGAATAATTGCATCAAATGTGGCAAAATATTTGTAGCATGAGGAGGTGAGAGTTATTCAACATGAAGTGTCTGGGCTCGAGAATGAAACCCGAGCCTTCCACTGGCACAAATAGATTTTTCCAAATTGGAATTTGATATATTTTAAATTCCCACATCATAAATGATCAACTAACTGGAAGCATTAACTGTAAAACATCCCGGACACCCTTTGAAAGGTCCACACCCCGCATATAAAGAACACTGCTGCAATAATACGTGTGCAGGGAATCCTCGGTTGCCATAGCGGCTAACCCCGTCCTTCTGTTCTATTAAACATGGGGGTTGTTTGAGCCCGACAACCAGATGCTGGGCTTTGTTGAGATTTGCCATTGGCAATCGGCACGGCAGAAAGAACAGGGCCGGCAGCGAGTCAGCTATCGGATCGCTCTCCTCAGCACAGAACCTCCCATTTCCAACCCTAAGCCACCCACCGCTGTCTGGTAAGTACAGCACAGTATAACTGTCCATGCACAGGGATGTGTGTGTGTGTGTGTTTGAGTGTATATATACACACACACATATGCACACGAAGAGGCTGGTGTCCAGGCAGGGGCCCCTCCGGGATTTAAAGCAGCATGTGTTTGCTGCATGATGCTTCCTTACGGAAATGTGCATGAAAATCACAGAAGCTTTGGCTTCTCTGGGAAATCTAGTTGCTAGTTTTGCCCCCCTTTATATCTGGGGCCACACAATCATAACAGGAAAGCCTCATGTTTATTTATTTTTACAATAAACCCCCAAATACATCATTTCTGTAAGAATATTGAGCGCTGAAGAGTATGAAAGAATAATTCAGGCCGGGCAATTGCTCGGCGATGCCGGGTTTTAGCTAATCCGTCTCCTCCATCAACGCCGGCATGACACCCCGGTGCTGCGCGTGCACTCCCACGGCAACCGCCGTAAGTGTCGGGCGTGTCAGTTCCCGCCGGTGCCTGTAGATGGCATGCAAGAGCGCATAAGCCATCGGCTATGCCAAATGCATGCTTTGGGTCAAAGGTGACGTTATTTTGGCAGGAAAATTGCATTCATATCTGAAATGTTGGGCAAGATGCTGAATGTTCATGGCGGGACACACAGTCACTGCCCTGGGTGAAAATGGACAATCATATGTTGATGCCCATTTAATGCACTGATGCATTTAAACAATCCACTTCTAATCCTAATCCTCAAATATGCCCAATCCATTGTAAGTAACTCAGGGTAACTCGGGGTAACTCGGGGCCACGTCCATGTAGGAGCACCAATAGCACCTTCACACTCCAGTTCATCAGCACGTCATAGCTCACAGCTTCATGATATTAAATAACCTTAATCTTAAATAATAGGCCCTCTACAGAAATCACTAATCCATGCCTGTAATTTATTAGTCAAACATTAGGACATTCAACATAATCCACAATATAATAGGCCACACGCTGTAAACTAACACAGTTATTCCTTTGTGACATTTAGAGTATTTCGAAATGGTGATTCAACTTTGCAGTTAAAGGTCAAATGATTTTAGTTTTCCCTCCTCCAAGGTCTCTATTACTAGATTGCTCTGTATTAAACCCTCTTTCTTTTTTGTTGCTTTGGATGGGATGTCTGTTCTGCAGTTTAAACTGTTCAGTTCAAACTCTAAAGTCTTCTCGTATAGACGGTCCTGTGCCTTGATGTTCTGAGGGATCATAACGTGCAGGAGATTGAATCAGTCTATTACATGCTTCTCCACAATCGTAACATCCATACAATTCCTGAATTGGACTTCAAAACATTCTCTGACATGTGGGAGGGGGCACTGTGTAGCCTACAAATTCAGCACACATTCATAGGCAAAGAGTTTATTAAAAACGAGAGAGAGAGAGAGAGAGAGAGAGAGAGAGAGAGAGAGAGAGAGACGAGTCGTAGCTGCGTTGCTGACTTCTGAGGTCATCACAGACGACTCTGCGGGGCGGAATTAAGATGATTTCATACCGCTGCTTTTCAATCTCAAGCAAAAGATGAGAAAACATAATAATTTGGCCAATAAATTGGGGAATTGAGAGAAAATATTAGATGAGAGTTCAATTTATAAACAGCTTGGAAAAAAAAACACACACACATTTCTGAAGTATGAAATACTTAAAGCTGCCGCAATTTACCTCGTCATCGATTTTGCTGAGAGTTCTTTCCTCTGGGTTTGGGAGTTCGGCCATCTGCCAGCTCAGATTGTAAATCTACGCCGCGCGTGGGACTATCATCATATTTCTGCTCCTTCCTTTATTGACAAGCTGTCAAACATGGCCGCCAAGACGAATGCAGTGTCACCTTGTAAGCAAATCACATGCCCCACAGGTGTCAATCCTGTTAAATGGTAGGCTATACGCGTGTGTGTGTGTGTGTGTGTGTGTGTGTGTGTGTGTGTGTGTGTGTGTGTGTTGGTGGGTGGGTGGGTATGCGCGCGCGTCCTCAAGTTTAATCCTGTTTTCTCTGTGCTGTTAATATTTATGGGATGTTTGAGTTGAGGCGGGCTGGTTTATAAACAGTTCGGGTTTCGGGTTTGCGCTCGTTTGAAACGCTTCCACTCGGAACCGCCGCGCTCCCCCCAGTAAGCAGGAGGACAGGTTGTCATAACACGTCAGGCTCGCGTCGTTTGGCCCACTTTTACCCGCAGCTAGAAGGTCATCCTGTAGGGTTAGAGTAGCGCGTGGTGCCAGTGAGATGAAATCGGATGTACTATCGAGTCCCTGTTTGGAATGAAAGATTAGCATTTCTTATAAGCGCATGGATCTATGCTTCTGATCCATATACATCTCTGAAGAAATGACGCTGTGAGCCGTGAGCGATTCACTGCTCATGCGCAGTGAAAGTACCTCAGGCGAGACTCCTAACTCTGCAGTCTGTCAGGCAGGCATATTCGAGCGTGCGGAGGTTTCCGTTTCAGCCTCCACAGCTTTTGAAAGTATAGATTCTCAGTAAATCATTTGTAAGTAGCCAGGTTATAAACTGCTACAATTATAAAGTAAGCAGGTGTGGACTAACATGGTGTTCAACTAAAGGCCTGATGGAATATCTTTGGGATGGATATTTTGTAAAAAGTCATATATGTCTGTGACGTTGAGTATCAATCTATGTGCTGTGTTTTCAGTCATTTGTTATATTACAGGTAGGCCAGTAGAAGAAGTAAAGAGCGTTATGTGCTTGTGAGCTGAAGGTTGGAAATGATACTCTTATTGCAGCTAAGGGACGTCACACCTGGACCAACACTGTCTTGGACTGAAGAGACAGAGTGTAGACAACCAGAACTGAAGACAGAAGACACCAGGTCCTGGTAGAACATACAACAGCCAAGAGCCTACTACTCCTTCTATGACAGTTTCTCAATTTTTGAGGAGAAATCTCTTTTCTTTCTCTCTTCCTCTCTCCCCCCTCTCTTTATCTCTCTCCCTCCCTCTCTCTCTTTCTCTCTCTTCCATTCTGTGTGTATGTGTGTGTGTGTGAGAGAGAGAGAGAGAGATACGATGATACATTGCTCTTCTGTATTAGAGTGCTTGCCTCATCTCTACCTATCTTACTCTCTCTCTCTCACTTTCTCTCTCTCCCCTCTCTTTATCTCTCTCCCTCCCTCTCTCTCTTTCTCTATCTCTCACTCTGTGTGTGTGTGTGTGTGTGTGTGAGAGAGAGAGAGAGAGAGAGAGAGAGAGAGAGAGAGTAAGAGAGGTAGAGATGAGGCAAGCACACTAATACAGAAGAGCAATGTATCATCGTTAAAGAACCAATATGTAGAATTTTTGTTCTATTGATTTTATTCACTAAGGAAATAGTAAGAGGAAGTGACTCAATACATTTCTGTTTACATTTACATTTTCAGCATTTGGCAACTTAGTAGACCTGGGATATTGGTGAAAGTGTGC
Source organism: Brachyhypopomus gauderio (assembly GCF_052324685.1). Classification (NCBI taxonomy): domain Eukaryota; kingdom Metazoa; phylum Chordata; class Actinopteri; order Gymnotiformes; family Hypopomidae; genus Brachyhypopomus; species Brachyhypopomus gauderio. Next base: position 854,004 of record NW_027506915.1, on the reverse strand, counting down.
AGTAAATCAGGGGTCTATGCCCTATTCCAGACCTGTCACGACCCATGTGAGACGTAGACAGCCAATAACCGAAGGCAGGTGATTCTTCGTTTACACCCTTTAAGGTAGCAGTGGGTAATGAGGACGTGTTGGCCCCATTTTGGACACTTTATGAGTAGCAGAACCTGTGTAGAGGATTATAGCTGCTGCTTTGAAATGCAACACACACACACACACACACACACACACACACACACACACAAAAGCCAAAAACATGTGAGAGTCAGAAGCTGAGACACAAATGAGCTTCAGTCGCGTGTGTGCACTCACTGCACAGTGACACAGTCACTGTGTCACTCAGGCTTGACTCATCTCGGTTCTGACTCATCTCGGTTTTGACTCATCTCGGTGCTGACTCATCTCGGTTCTGACTCATCTCAGTTTTGACTCATCTCGGTTCTGACTCATCTCGGTTTTGACTCATCTCAGTTCTGACTCACCTCGGTCCTGATTCGCCTTAGTCTTGACTCACCTCAGATCTGACTCGGATTGGTCCTTACTCGCCTCGGACACCATGTTGTGTGTGGCAAATGTGCCGAGACTCCTCACGTGATAATGGAGAGCCAAAGGTGAACTCCAGTGTTCTAAACGCAGGTGTTAATTCCTGAGTGTGAACTCTGAAGGATTACCTTGACAAGATAAGCACAAGGTTTGTAAACAAGCATATTTTATACACCAGTTTCACTCCTTTCACACAGAATGATGCTCTTTGCTTCATTCTTAGTATTTGACCCAGAGATCTTAGACTATATATATATATATATATATATATATATATATATATATATATATATATATATATATATATATATATATATATATATATATATACTGTGTATAATTAAGTGCCATGTATGTTAGCGCTCTGCCTATTACACTACAAAATGTAGTGCTGTTCTATATCACAAGTGTTGTAATTAGGGGACTAGAGATGAGAGGAGTGTCAGGTTTGTGGTGATGTGACGAACACAGTATAGATATCAAATTATAGTTCATGACCACAGTTATAGTGGGAGGAGCTTACTCCCAGACTCCAGTCTCAGCATGATTCATTCCAGCAGGTGTCCCTTGTGTGAGCTCTGCGGAGTCCTCCCGGGCCATTGGTGAAGGCACTCCATGCAAATGAACCTGAACTCATTACACGATGAAATGTTAGCGGAAGGCAGAGCCCCCTCCATCTATTTTTAAGCCCCTTCACAATTAGTCTAGTGTCCCTTCAAGTGCTCATTAGAAATTAATTAACGTATTTATTCTCGCTCTCCTGCTCTCTCTCTCTCTCTCTCTCTCTCTCTCTGACATTTCAGTCCCTGCCTCTCGTCGTCTGAAGAAGCCATAATGTGGGGGGTTTATGCCCTTGACACTCAGTGGAAGTGCTCCAATCGCCTCTGTTCACTCCTGAGAAGCCCTTAGTCAGGAGAGCGTATCACCCTGATTCTGATGGGGATGGAGGAGACATGTGTGGACTTTCCATATGCTACACACACACACACACACACACACACACACACACACACACACACACACACACACACACACACACACACACACACACATCTTGGCAACTGATTCACATATTTTCTGAACAGAAGTTCAACATATGCTCATTAATACACTATTGATACAGAACTGTTTTACCCTCCTGATTCTGGAACATTATGGACCGCACACCTGATTAAAAAGATCAACAGTGATACCATCTTCACCATCTTCACCATCTTCACCATTATCTGTCAGCACTGGTGCTCTCCAGCGTCTGAAGATCACTTATTCAAAGAGACCATATACACTCATTCTTCTGTGCTATTTATCATTGCCTAACTAACAGCTGTGTGGTCCTCACCAACTTGTATAAATGAACAAATAACCTCAGGTCATTTCAATACGAAGGACTTAGAGCCGCAAGGCCACTAAGGCAGAAGAACACAAATAAATTTCAGCCATACTATGTCCAGTCTTTCTTTATTAGCATGCATTTACATTATTCATTAAAATAGTTTTTTTTATCTGGATCTGATCTTTTTGCCATTAGATCTCATTAGGAACTTTAATTCGATATATATAAGTGATTTCACCCAAAATGCCCTTGATATCTAATCAGTAAACCAACAGGAAACCCAGAACACTCTTCCTATTTCCACAATTGTTAAGAGATTTATTAGCAACCAGCCAGACTTTATAATAATTGAATGATCACAATTAGTTCATCATTAAGATCTGTACCCACCTCTACGAATGCATAACTTGTTTAGCGGTGTGTTGTTACTGAGCACTTAGAATACAGTAGACTACTACTGAAACAAGTGTGAGACCATCTGTCCAGCAGCTAAAACCATGAAGAAACTGGGTCACGCAACAGGACACGCAACAGGACACGCAACAGCACACGCAACAGCACACGCAACAGGACACGCAACAGGACAACGACCCTGAGCACCTGAACGGATTAAGAGGAAAGAGTGTTGCAACTGCAGAGTAAAAGTCCAGACCTCAACCCCACTGAGATGCTCTGTCGACGCCTGAAGACAGCCGAGAATCAACAAATGCTCATAAAACATCAACGAACTGAAACAACACTGTAAAGAGGAATGAGCAAAAATGTCTTTGGAATGAAGTGAAGCGAGTCGCAGCAGCTGAAGGTGTTTCTGCGTGCTGAATTATAGGCCGTGTGTGTATTCTCCCTACCTGCTTTCCTTTTTCTGAATGTCGGTTTTCTTTTTGGAAATAAAATGACTGCATCGAATCGTGTTTTTCTGTTGTCACCTGAGGTTATTCGTTTGTTTACTGGAGAAGGTGAGGACCACACAATTGTTATTTAGGGCCTGACAGAGACACGTAGACTTAATGGAGGGTGCACTTTCTCTTCCTCGTGACTGTATAGTCTGATACATTGCCATAAAGGCTGCTATATATTTTCTCTCTGTGTCTCTCTCCCCTGTCCCACCTCTCTGTGTCTCTCTCCCCTGTCCCACTTCTCTGTGTCTCTCTCCCCTGTCCCACCTCTCTGTGTCTCTCTCCCCTGTCCCACTTCTCTGTGTCTCTCTCCCCTGTCCCACCTCTCTGTGTCTCTCTCCCCTGTCCCACCTCTCTGTGTCTCTCTCCCCTGTCCCACCTCTCTGTGTCTCTCTCCCCTGTCCCACCTCTCTGTGTCTCTCTCCCCTGTCCCACCTCTCTGTGTCTCTCTCCCCTGTCCCACCTCTCTGTGTCTCTGTCCCCTGTCCCCCTTCTCTGTGTCTCTGCAAACGATCTCTGACTTATCTTGCAGATTTTAAAATTAGAAGTGTGTTCATGTAGAATGTGGACACATGATCCTTACTCATTTCAACAAACACACACACACACGCGTGCACGTGCACGCACACACACCAAAAGCAATATGGGACAATGGTTTAGTGGTAGGTCAGAAAGAACTGGCCTGAGGGATCTTTTTCGGTTACCATCCATGGTGTATTAGCTTCCTCAGCAATCACTATGTGAGAGCCATTTAATTCAATACAAGCAAAGAGCAGTCATAGCCTATAGAAATAGCCAAAGTCACCTTTCAGCACTACAATCAAATGAAGGCCAGTGCACTGGCTTCAACAGACACTGACCCTCTTGAAGATAAAGCGTCTAAAGCCCTATGAAAATGGAAATAAACGCAGTCCAGTTTGGTCCATATAGCGCCGTTTGACAGCACACCGTGTATCCCTGTACAGCTCTGGCTTCGCCATTGCAGGGGAAATGCAGTGAGTGGCGATCCAGGGAGCAAGCCAGCAAACTATTATTTATATACTGTAGTTCCAGCTTCAGACCCTCCTGTTCCACCGTGACCCCGCCCACAGATGGCTAGCCATGCCCACCACTTCCTGATGAATGCCTATTCTAACTGACCATCGGCAGAAGCACATTCTTTATGATCACAGTCACCTGCTGTTGTAGTTTCAGGTCATGGCTGTTTCGTAACCCCTGGTTGACCTCTGTGTACCTGTGCATGTCCATTTCTTGACCCCTCCTTGTCACGATGACGGTGGTTATTGGTTCCTGTCTATTAACCAACATTCCCAGCACACTACACACCATCTACCATCCACTATAGGACATAGGCTTAAAATAAACCCTTTCTCTCATAGTAGGAAATCCTTTGGGGCGACCAGAGGCACCAGATTGGTGCGACAGGGGGCAATGAAGACAGCAGTAGCGTGTTTAAAACCAAATGTATTTATATAGCGCTTTTTATAACATGCATTGTCACAAAGAAGCTTCACAAATGTCTTGGTCCAGACCCCTAATTAGAAAGCAAGGAAATACTCAGAATAAGGAAAAAACTCAGAATAAGGATGAAAGCCTGATAAAGATCAACAAACCCGAGGACCAAGACACCTTCCGTCTGCTTACCAGCGTTCTAATACATTATATACAGTCCTGAGCAAACAGCAGCATTTCAGATGGGCAGATAAGTTTGATTCAGTTCATTGTAGGTGTAGGAATTTCAGCTTCTCTCATGGGTATAAGATATGTTGCCACACCCATCAGAGAAGATGGAGTGGGTGGAGTTTAGTTTTCACTCTTGAACCCTCATCCTGTGCCACAACACCACCCGCCAGTGCAGCCCGAGGGAGAAACCACACAGGAAACAAAGAGCAGGAAACAGCAAATGTCTGTTCATGCTGGCAGCTGCCAGTTAGTAGCAGAGTTAGCATGTGCTTAAAGTCCTACAGTACCCGAAGCACTTCACCACCACAGCGATAAGCCGCTTCTGCCAGGATTATCCACCAAGGGCAAAGGTCACACAGTGGGACAGGGGTAGGGGAAAATGGCAGAAACTCTGAGACTGCAGGATAGCTGTCTTTACGGTGCCCAAGAAGACAGTTCCACGGACGCTTTCAGTCATCCACACCGTGCCCATTTGACATGTGGGCCCAGATCTGAGTTCATGTTCAGTTTCCAGGACCGTATCTTAGTTGAAAGGTACCATAAGACTGAGACCAACTGAATGAAACGTACCGTGTCAGTATAACACCCCCCCCCCCCCCCCCCCCCCCCACACACACCTTGGAGAGACTCCATCCCAAAGACGCAGTCATGTTTCCCCTGGCTGGCAAATACAACACATTAGCAGGGTGGATATTTCTCTCCCTGTTATCTGAGCCAAGGTGTCAGTGCTCTGTGTCCAGATCACTGGAAGTCCCTGTATCACTTCTAAACGTGGCACAAAGTGGAACGGAAAAGCATAGCAAACAGGTCTTTGTTTGTTTTTTGGTAAACATTGAAAAAAAGAGCTTTAACTGCATGGTAGACTGTGACCTGTAGCTCAAAAATCACTTATAACCTTTCATTCTGTAATGGATGCCAACACTCGTCTCAGAATGGAAATGAAATTTCATAAATGTTCTTTGGACGTCTCTGTATACACACTATGCATAAATCACAGAAACTTGTTAACCCGTGGGCTATAATTGTCTTGCCAGACATGAAACTCCTATAGAGTTACCATGGTAGCTGCTGCCGCTAGCAACCCTGTGTACAATGCACGCCTTATACATCTAGAACTCGTTAAACTGAAATGACTAAACGTGTGACTCACTGTCGCCATGACGCTACAACAGCAGCAGCGTCCAAGGTAAGAACTGACAAATCTGATAAATAATTAAAATTTGCTACTCCTACGCTAGAATATTTTAAAACTGACAAATTTTAGTGTCAGTAATGTTTAATGCACTGCAGTGTAGTCACATTATTCATTTCAAATGCTGTAATTAAAGTCATGGAGTCAAGTTAGGTCAGTGTGGGAACTGTGTGTGTGTGTGTGTGTGTGTGTGTGTGTGTGTGTGTGTGTGTGTGTGTGTGTGTGTGTGTGTGTGTGTGTGTGTGTGTGTGTGTGTGTGTGTGTGTGTGTGTGTGTGTTTGCAAGAGCACTGTTATCAGGAGCCCAGCTACGACCGGAGTGACAGCAAACTCAGACTACGGGAAACGTGTAAAAATACGTTTTTTTCTTTCCGTCCTGTTAAAAACAGGGGAGCAGCATGTAGGTGTGGTGGGGACTTTTATTTTGCTTGTTTGCTCTCTTTTCATTCTTGCCCTACTTCCTCTGAAGTTTCTAGAACCTTCTTAAAGTATAGGCTGCTAAAGAAAATAAATAAATAAACCTTAAGTGCTCAAAAAATAAATAATATAAATAATAATACAGTTTTTGAAAACCAAAACTATTTACACATACATCTTTAACCCAGGCCTTCGGTCTTGGACTTCACAATGGAACGCACACACACTTACGTTTACCTCGACTGAACACTGAACAAGAAGTAGTGTTGGTTCTCGCAGGAGACAATAGGGTGTGTGTGACTATGTCATATGCAGTGAAGTAATGGCATGTCGTTAATCTGACCAACATATGGCGGGGCATACGCCAATGAAGATTTATCATCTTACTGCCGCATACGTGTGTGTGTGTGTGTGTGTGTGTGTGTGCGTGTGTGTGTGTGTGTGTGTGTGTGTGTGTGTGTGTGTGTGTGTGTGTGTGAGAGAGAGAGAGAGAGAGAGAGAGAGAGAGAGAGTTAAGAGACTGATTGTCATGTTATCTGTACTCCTCATTATCTGATGGGATTCATAATTCTTTTTCATTTATTAAGCTGACACACACACACACACACCCACACACACACACACACACACACACACATAACCACCGTTTCTGAACAGGGTCTCCCACAGATTGATCAGATTAATTTGACTGTGCGGATTGATCAGACTCGTATTGATCCAGCGTTCTTGCAGACGGGGCATCGTCTTCAAGTCGAGCATCAGGTGTGGCCCTCTGTGCTTTGAGGACTGGGCCCACTTAACAGTTGAAAGCAAACAGATATAGATCAGACCCATTAAGGCGTTGGTACATCCTTGGAGTCACGAAGACTCATCCCTCATTTAATCAGACATCACATCAGACATCAGATTTTATATTGTTCTGCTTAGTTTCTACACAGACAGAATATTTTCCTCAAGACATTTGTGCCCATGATTCATTCGTACACGTTCTTTATTTATTTATCATTTTATTATTCGTTTACTTACTTTTTTGTTTACAGTCTGTTTATTAATATATGAGTAATTACTTACTTACTTTTTTCTACTTCCCCATTATGTGATTCCAGCTGTGACCTGTTTGCATTTATTTTCAATCTCGTTCCAGTTACTGCGCGGGTCCGTCGGCCCAATCTTACACACGCTGTTCTGGTGGTGCCAGCCTGCAAACACAGCACCCCCTCCACCCTCCTCTCCACAATCTGTACAGCAATGTCTGCACAGCAGGCGCAGTCCGCACGGTGTGTGTGTGTGTGTGTGTGTGTTCATCTCAGGTCTCAGAGTGAAGTGTAATATAAATCAGAACCAAATCGGTTTGGGTTTTTGCATTTTTATACAAGCTGCTTATATTTATAAGAGTTGTTCCCATGAAGGTTCTGAATCGCTGAATGACTGATTCGCTTCAGCCACTTTAACATTAAGTGACTCGTTAAGTGACTCGTTAGGTGACTCACCTCTAGTCAAGTCCAGTCGCAAAGGTCCGTTACACTGCGTGGTTATGCTGTTGGAGTAAGCTTCACAAAAGCTGATTCAATAACTGGTTCACCAGGGCCAAGAGCACCGAGGACTTCAGCTATGCAGGACTGACTGACGGTACTGAGTCACAAAGACTGAGTCACACAACTGAACTAAGTTGAATCAGTGAACTGAATCACAGGAGTAAGATGCAGGACTGAATGGCAGAACTGAGCTGCCGGACTGAATCGCTGTGCTGAATCACAGGACAGAATCACAGGGTTGATCAGTAAGGAAGCCGTCCAGAACAGGGACACGGGAAGTACCTTAATATCAGAGCTTCAGGACAGCTGCGTGGGCTTGATTATCCTGAGAACTAGGGAAGGTCTCTATCTCTCTCTCCTTCTCTCTCTCCCTTCCTCTCTCACTCCATCCCCCTTTTCTCTCTCCCCTTCTCTCCCTCTGTCTCTCTTTGTTTGTAAGAGACAGAGAGAGACAGATTTTTCCTAGTTTCTCAGTGGTTGTGACAACACAACACAAATGTCACTGGCCTGAATAATAACGTCAAGCAATGACATGTCAGCGTTGTTATCAAGGTGGAATACAAAATGCTGACATTTACATTTACATGTAATGTAAAGATTTCACTGAGATATCTGAAAGTGTGCAATCATTATGTACTGTATCCTTATTCAATTTGACTATTCCTATATATTTAATTGGGCAAAGATTGAAGATTGTGTGTGTGTGTGTGTGTGTGTGTGTGTGTGTGTGTGTGTGTGTGTGTGTGTGTGTGTGTGTGTGTGTGTGTGTGTGTGTGTGTGTGTGTGTGTGTGTGTGTGTGTGCTTCTCTAGCAACTATAGAGGGCAGTGTTCACCTAAAGTAAGAAGAATAAGAACAGTCTACTTAAACAGTCAATGGCCATCAGTTTCTCTCTCTCTCTCTCTCTCTCTCTCTCTCTCTCTCTCTATCATATTAAAGTAGAGGGATAAAGCTAGTGTATGATGATGATGTCAGCCTGTTTTTTAAAGCCATAAGTGCTTATTGATTGAAACTTTAGTCTCCTTCTTCCTACCATATGTGTACGCTCAGTCCTGTAATGCTACTGTGCGCTATGTTATACTGCCCTGTTTTAGGGTGACTCATCTATTCCGAACACACACCTGAGCAGTAATACTGGCTTCCATGCGTTCAACTCCATGACACCCCCGAGCATTAATACTCAATTCAGCTACAGATCCGGGCAGTAATACTCAACTCCATTACGCACTCAAGCAGTAATACTCAACTCCATTACACCCCCTGAGCAGTAACACTCAATTCAACTACACACCTGAGCAGTAATACTCAACTCCATTACACACCCAATCAATGATACTCAAATCCATTACACACCCAAGTAGTAATACTCAACTCCATTACACACCAGAGCTGTAATACTCAACTCCATTACACACCTAAGCAGAAATACTCAACTAAATTACACACCCAAGCAATGCTTCTCAAATCCATTACACACCCATTCAAAGATATTCAATTCCATTACACACCAGATCAGTAATACTCAACTCCATTACACATTCAAGCAGTGATACTCAACTCTATTACACACCAGATCAGTAACACTCAACTCCATTACACATTTGAGCAGTAATACTCAACCTGACCAGTGTGAAAAAAAAACACATCAAAGGAGAAGATAGTAAGACCATTTCTCCATTTCTTTATTACTTTTTATTGGTTCTGTCTGTCTGGCTCTCTCTCCTTCACACACACACGCACACACACACACACACACACACACACACACACACACACACACACACACACACACACACACACACACACACACACACACACACACACACACTCCTCATACAGGTCCTCCTATCTCCCTCCCCTCACGTCTGATTATGAATAAATTATCACCTTTTTTGTTTCATAATTCACAACCAGAGGCCTCATTTTCCTCTCCCTTTCTCTGCCTCTATTTGCCTTTTGTCTTCCAGCAGTTTTCAGTGATGTGAACAGAGCAGCGTTCCTGCTAACACACGACCCACCGGTTCTGTCTGATTTTACTCTAAACTAACACATAAGCAACTAGTTCATTCATAGCAGCAAAGTGCTAATTTAACGAGTCACTTTACTCAGAATTAAATTTTCATGCTAATATCCATTCTACACCAGCCCTCTGGATCTGGGCTCATGAAACCAGTCCATTCTGAGCATTTATTCTGAATGAATTCATTCCAAAGGCAAAATAAAAGGAAATGGGGACAAAAATTTAAACCTAGTCTCTTATCTCTCTCTATTTCTTCTTTCTCTCACTCTCAATTTCTCTTTCTCTCTCTATCTCTCTCTCTCTCCCTCTAGGTCTCTCCGTAATGACCCTATTTACTCGGAATGGTCACACACACACACACATACACACACCCACTCAAACACACACTCACACACACACACACACACACACACACACACACACACACACACACACACACACACACACACATACACACACACTCTCACACACACACACACACACACACACACACACACACACACACACACACAACATCTTTGGACTACAAGCCACTTGAAATTGCTTTGCCGCATCACTTCTAACCTATATCCTCACACACATCCTGGCCTGTGAAGGTGACGGTACGTACACAAGCATTATTCCGCCACGGCGGCTGGTGTCGGTGCGTGGTCTCATAGAGCAGGTGACTGAAGGTCACGCACGAAGAAACGCAGACGGAGCCCTAACGCAGCTGGGAGGGAACACGGAACACTCTAGAACTCTCTAACACGTTCTAGAGTAGCAAGACAATTGGTTGATTAACCATTGGGTTGAAACAGTTCTAGAGTATTGCAACCATTTCAGAGGCCACTTCCCATCGTCCCACAGAGCTGCTACGTTTCAAGGACGAGTTTTTTTTTCCTCATGTTTGGCATGCATGAGCCATCTCTGATGAGTTGGATACAGCGTGTGGAGACCTGGGTCTCATGGCATGAAGGCACCTTCACTAAAGTGATGACGTCACAGACGTTTTGCTCCAGGCAAAATCACACCACGCAAATGTCATTTATGTTGCTGTCTAGAAAATCTATTTTTAAAAACATTATTAATATCAGCTTGTGGACCTGTGAGATTTATGATTGAAATTTCAAGTAATATTGGACCATTAGTAATGGACATTGTCATGAAACGTTCCCCGAAATGGAACCGTCGCTTTCAAACATGTGTAAACAAGTGTAAAGTGTAACAAGTGTAAAGAACCCAGTAAAACATGTAGCCACAAGTGTTTCTTACTAAAGGTGTCCTTATAAATGTTATTCCACTCGCAAAGGCGAACAATTCTCAAATGTGCCACTGGCACAACAGCCTTCGCTGCAACGGCGGGTTTCATTTATAACATATTTTTTCCTCCATTTCGCTGTCCACGTAAGCAAAACTGTGGCAAAAGAGCTGAAATTCTGCATGACTAAGGCTTTAAATTTAGGCAGGAAGGAGCTGCAGTGGGGCAGAGGGAGAGAAAATAGATCAGGGGAGGCTGTAGTTCTATTGGGAGAGCAGACAGTCCTCACTGTCCTGCTGTCTACGAGGACACGTGTAGCCGCGGCGGAGACTCAGACTACAGGAGTCAGGGCCACCGACAGAGTGGGGCTGGGAACTAAAGCAGCTAATGAGATGATGGGGGTTGTTTCCCGTTTGTTTTGAAGGGCGTCCGGGAGAGCGATAGGTGGAAAGAACAAGAGAGGCAGCAGTATGAGAAAGTAATTATGCAACTCTGTGTGTGTGTGTGTGTGTGTGCGTGTGTGTGTGTGTGTGTGTGTGTGTGTGTGTGTGTGCCCACATGTGTGAGTGTGTTTGTTTGTATGTGTGTGCGTGCGTGTTTGTGTGTAATAGTGTGAGTGTGTGTGTGTGTATGTGTGTGTATGTGTATGTGTGTGTGTGTGTATCTGCATGTATGGCTTTAGCAGTTACCAGCACTCTGCAGGGTTCTGCAGCTTAATCCCTGTCAATAAGTTATGCTCTTGTCATTCGCACGGGATGCTGAGCACATCTGTGTGTGTGTGTGTGTGTGTGTGTGTGTGTGTACGTGTGTCTATCTCCTCTTGGATGTTCCCTCACAGCCTAAGCCTGCACGCCGTCTCCACCGTCTCCCCCATCTCCCCCATCCCTGCCATCGCCGCCATCTCCACCATCTCCACCATCTCCACCATCTCCATCATCTCCACCATCTCCACCATCTCCATCATCTCCATCATCTCCACCATCTCCATCATCTCCACCATCTCCATCATCTCCATCATCTCCACCATCTCCATCATCTCCATCATCTCCACCATCTCCATCATCTCCATCATCTCCACCATCTCCATCATCTCCACCATCTCCATCATCTCCATCATCTCCACCATCTCCACCATCTCCACCATCTCCACCATCTCCACCATCTCCACCATCTCCACCATCGCCGCCATCTCCACCATCTCCACCATCTCCACCATCTCCACCATCTCCACCATCTCCACCATCTCCGCCGTCTCCACCATCTCCATCATCTCCATCATCTCCACCATCTCCACCATCTCCACCATCTCCACCATCTCCACCATCTCCACCATCTCCACCATCGCCGCCATCTCCACCATCTCCACCATCTCCACCATCTCCACCATCTCCACCATCTCCACCATCTCCACCATCTCCGCCGTCTCCACCATCTCCACCATCGCCGCCATCTCCACCATCTCCACCATCTCCACCATCTCCACCATCTCCACCATCTCCACCATCTCCACCATCTCCACCATCTCCGCCATCTCCACCATCTCCGCCGTCTCCACCATCCCCGGCCTTCTTGACAGAGGAGGAGCGTGGGAGCGCGAACAGACAGACAGACACACACACACACACACACACACACACACCCTCACACACTGAATCTGCTCAACACCCTCCAGCCTAGCAAATACAGCACAAACTAAAAGGTGGTGGGAGTGACCCACACCCACAATTCTCCAGTCTTGGGCCAGGAAAGCCCCCCAGCACCCTAAAGTTGCCCCCTTTGAAGACACCTGATTGGTTGTCATCCGTCCCATATAAAGCGGGATTTGCCCTATGAGGACGTAGCTGTTTTAAAACTGTGTTATTTCCATACACATTGGTCCGTACATATAAGTCATCATAGCAGTGGTGAGACCAACATAATAGTCAATAAAACCCAATCAGGTTCAGAAGAAACAGAGAAGCTCCAAGCTAACACGACGGTGCAGTTACGGGCGACGAGTTTGACTTCACGACGGTGCAGTTACGGACACGCTCTGAGTTCGACTTCACATCAGCATCATCGCTGTCCTAGTTACGGAGACTGGTGGATTTGTGCGATGTCATCCGATGCTAAAAGTCCTCCTGCGGAAATGCGGGAAGCTGCGTAAGTCCGGATCTCGTTATGAAACGGGATAGCAGTGGACCGACCCTGGCCGGAGTGACGGATGCAGGGCAAACCATACATTTCCCATAATGCTCTTTGGTGGCTCGTGGTGGAGACTTGAAACAGGATGCATCTGTTTCATGCACCTGAAGAGCAGAATACACAGACACAGAGTGGAGACACTGAGTTCCTTTTTCCTTGGGCAGATACGTCCCCTGAGGACAACGCTGTGTGGTTGTTGTTTAATTCATGTTTTATGTTATGTGATGTTCTGATTAGATCTCTGATTGAATGATGAGGGTTTACCTGAATATTTTAACTGATAGAGACAGACGTATACTGGAATAAGGCTGTAGAACTAGACCTGATTAATATGTAAATATGCAGATGGACCAGGAGCACTAAATAAACTCTTACAGGTCCTGTGGTGTAGAAATATATACTGCATGTAAACCATGTGGTCTGCATATTGACTCAATTTCCCATCATTTGACCCCCCCTCCCCCCACGTCAAAGGTCAAATAGGTCAAAAGGATACTGTCCCATTGATCCAGAAAGGTCAGGGGCTGTTGACAGGTCACTCAGCTCAGAGAGTCTGTGAGTGCTCCCTCTTATCTGGGCCTGTCTGTAAGGCAAGAGGCGTGTTCACTTTGCTAGGCTCTGCTGTGTCAGCTTCCCTGATTGGCTACTATAGTTGTCAGTCATTTTGGGGTGGGTCACTAAATGTGAAGCTTTGTGTTAGTGGCCTTTTGGAAAAAATTAGAGGAGGGAAACTGAACAGTGGCTTTAATACCCAGTGTAGATGGGGGTCAGTGTGTGTGTGTGTGTGTGTGTGTGTGTGTGTGTGTGTGTGTGTGTGTGCATGACAGAGAGGCAGAAACAGAAAGAGAGACTGAGGAAAAGCTAGTGCATCTGAAGGCACTGTAAACTGAAGTTATTTGATTATTCTGAAGTTCCTGGTCCTAACAGTAGTAAAGTAAAGTGGACTGTGAGAGTGTGCAAGTACGTTTGACTTGAGAAAACGCTGAACTGTGGAGATTACTGGTGTGGAATAAAAAAACAGATTAATAATCTAACATTATCTATACAATCCATAAGACTTCGACTTCAGAACAGAACACTAGCACTGGAGAAACTGACGTTGATGATGACAACAGTGTCAATCACCGTTTAAAGAGAACAAGGTCTCTGCATGTCTAATAGTCATTGCACTCGCTGTGTAAAGAAAATGGGATCTCTACAGAGGTAACAGTCATTACAGTCACTGCGTAAATAGAGACCTCTGCAGAGGTGATAATCAGTCACTGTATAAACAGTGGGACTTTGAGATGTAAAGAGAAGGAGATGAAGTCAGTGACGATGATGGCGATGATAATGACTATCTCAGAATTAAGGAAAACAAAACATTTTGACAAGTGGACAGAAATATCTTCCACAACTTCAGTTCGTATTCATTTCTTAGGTGCTAATGGGTCCTTATATGTAATAAACTGGGTCGTGATCCTCTCTAAATAGCCCCGGTTTATCTGCTATGAGCAAGGGCGAATTAATCTTCTGTAATTGGCTGTAAAACGAGTTGAAATTGGTTAAAGCCTCTGAGAGGAGAGAGAATGAGCATAATATTTACGAAGCGCTATAGCTTCCGCTATTTTTGCTATAATAAGAGCTATTTAGCGTAATTAAATAATCTCCTGGTCATTTTCTTATGCATGTGTCATAAAATAACCACTCGTGTCTGTCCTTGAAAGTGTCTACTCTTTTTTTCTTTTCACCCCTTTTTCCTTTTTTCACTGATTCACTCTAATTCTTTTTCCTTCGTTATGCTTTTTTCCGAGCTCCCTTGTGTCAGCAGATATTTTCGCTCCCCGCTCGTTCATTGATTTCCATTCCTCAAATAATGAACTCTCTTCGGTTCACAAACTAGTTCTCTGTCGGGAGCCCTAGTTTCAGACATTGTTATTCCGAAACCTTTGCCCAACAATGCTTGTTGTCGGCTGCTGCCTTCAAACGGCTCCGCAAAACGCTTCGCAAGTGGCGCAAATTACGGCGCGCTCGAGCGCACCGCCAGTGCGCCACAACGGCGCGCGCGCGCGCTCCTGCGCATCCTTCTCTGCGCCTGTGAAGTTGCGGCGGTTTTGCGTCCGCGTCCCCTGCGCCGAGCACATCAAAGGTGGGCGCCGCCGGAGACCACGGCTGGGGTCCCGCACTAATACAACACGCGCTAATGATAATGCGCTTTTTTTAAAAAACAGACCAGCGTTGCCATAGCACCCGAGGGAACGTAAAAAATAAGTAGCGTGTAGATCAAAAAACTTCGCCGTCGTGGTTATGTAGATCTGGGTCGACTCCAAATGCCAATTAAATAAAACGCTCGTTTTGGCTTCTGGCTAAGACAGTGCTGAGATGCGCTGAGGACGGCCTTCTGCAGAGGATGGCCTGCTTATTTTTGTTGTTAGTCTATTTAAAACATGTAAACTACCTGTTCCAGGATATATCACCTATATGGTAATAACGAAAAGGTTATGACCTACTAAATGTCATTTTTTTTCATTAGAAAAGCATTTCCAAACATACCAGGATAAGGGGAATTTTGGAACACGTGTCTCCAGTGAGACATTATCACAGGTACAGGATCAGGCCGTTTCCTGTGTGGCCTTTCGGTTTCAACGACCACGCAAAGGTCCATCATTTCATACAGCGTCCATAATCTTCGTGTGTACTGATCTGCAAGTTCTCCGAAGCCATGCACATTAAAGGTACGACCACCCCTCCCAAGGCTGACCCCCTCCTACAAACTTCTCAGCTCTCAACTCAAGCGCTGTCCTTGAAGATGAACAAATGATCATCTTACCTGCTAACGTTTCAGAATACGTTAAATTCAGCCTTTCTGCGTCTTTCGGAGTGCAGGAACCTTATGGCTACGAGGGGGAAATAGCGTGTATGATTTATGCGTGTATGAGATAATTATGACAGTCCGCAGAGCGCCTCAGTCACCGTGACTAATGTCCTCGTCCATTCACACTCAACGTGCTCACAAGCACACGCGTGTACGCTCGTCCACGTATATTTATAATTGAACGTTACTTATTACACCGTTGAATAGAAGGGGCCTAGATAATCAGATTAATACATTCATCTTATACAGAGAGAGAGGGAGAGAGAAAAAGAGAGAGAAAGAGAGAGAGAAAGAGAGAGAGAGAGAGAGAGCAGAAGCATTAATTAAAATCCAGAACTTCAAGCACGATGTTGCCTCAAGCATCGTTTTCAATATCAGCCATAACGCCTTTAAAGTTGAGAGGAAAATTAATATCGATAACAGAAAATATTAATTCGGCAACACATTTGGAGTGTGTTTCGAAGTAGTCAACACAGCACTGCAGGAGTTTGTCGCTGTAGATAACGCATATTAGCACATTATATTTGCCTTTGAAATCTTGTTTCGCCTTTTTTGTCTTAATCGTTTGACAAACCGCTTCAATGCCCTAATACAGCTAAATATTACTGTATATAACTGCATTCCACACATTTATTTATTAGGGTCACGAGACATTAATTAGGCTACTCAAATCATTTAAAGACCAGATGCTTCCTTCGAGGGGTTTCAAACGTGAAACGCTTTGTTTGCGTTTTGCATGAAAGAAAGATACGCGTCTCTTTTCTGGTGTTAAGGCCTTGTGTCTTTGTGAAGCTGCACCGAGAGACTGAATAAAAGAGCAATTCCTTCTTTCTAAGCACAGCTGTGACTAACGTAATGCCTCATCTGTGTCTTCTTAGATCCATGGCGGTGTGACTCCTCACCTTATTCCTTAATGGATTTCAGTGCTCTGTGAATGTCACCTGCAGTTATAAACTATGAGAATGGAGAATGCCTCCCCTCTCTGTATCTCTCTCTCTCTCTCTCTCTCTCTCTCTCTCTCACTTGCTGTCAGTCTCACTCTGTCTGCGGCTAAGTGTGTGTGGTGTGTGAGGGAGGTAATCTGTCTCTGTCCTTGTCTGGGATTTGAGCAGTAGATTAGGAAATATCAAGATGAAGATGTCAAAGACCCAGAGGGAGGGACAAGTTGCCTTCAACTGCCAATAACACACACACACACACACACACACACACACACATTCACGCGCGATGGCTCTCCTTTGGGGTTTAGGGGGCTGGCTTGTCCTACCCAGCCAGTCAAGGTGAAAAGAATAGATGCAGAAGGAAAACACAGACATGCACCAATCTTCCTCTGACCTAGCGAAGGCACTAACGAATATACATAAGCTCCATGCCTCTCTGCGTGGGATACGGGAACCCACATCTATTTCAGTATACTGCATAAACTTGTTTTGTTTTCTGTCTTCAGTTCCTATCCTCCAGTTTATTTATGTATATAGGAGTAAAACAAAAAAAATATTAATTATATTTCCTTAAAGACAATGAAACTTTGCAGTGTTTCTTGCAGTTTGCCAAAAAGGAACGCTAGTAACAAAAAATATTCCATTTCTTGCAGTAGTTCATAACTGCCTTTGCAAATTGACCTTACTAACTTTGTGCGCGATTTTAATGCACCAATTAGAACTTGCTTCTAAAGTAGTGTCTGTAAACCTCTGGGACATTTAATCCCCTTGCATCCAGAAATGGTGTCAAATCAAATCAAAGTTTATTTGTATAGCGCTTTTCACAACACATGTTGTCACAAAGCGCTTTACAGGATTTAAAAGGTTAACAATACTATGGGTCCAGAACCCTAATGAGCAAGCCAAAGGCGACAGTGGCGAGGAAAATCTCCCTATGATGGTGGGGATGGTGTATTCTCTTCTCCGTGCCGTACCGTCTATGCTTTGCCCGTTCTTTCCTCCGTGTATCCTACTTTCTCTCTTGTATCTCGTTTTATTTGTATTCCGTGTTTCACGATTCCCTCCACGTGTGGTTCCCAACAGTTAGTTTACTCTTGTTGTCTAAGTAGTGTTTATGATGTGTACACCCTGGTTTCGATAGTCTATCCTGTCTTTTGTTCCGACTTCGTTTAGTTTCCTGAGTCTCTATATTTGCTCTTCATATTAGTTTGTTAGATTAGCTCCGTTACTTATTCTCTTCTGTTCGTTACTTCGTGTTGCTTATGTTTCCCCGTCACTAGTGTACTGAGTTTTTGCGCTGTCTTTAGTGAATATAAAAATTCTCCTTATTTTCATTGGTCTCCTGCATTTGCGTCATGCCTGCTCATGGTAAGGGTAACACTTAATATGTGACATCACAAATGCGCTTCTGGAAGAATGGTCATAAATCCCCATAACCTCACTCCTAAACGTTGTGGACAGCCCTCCCAGAAGAGTTGAAGCTGTTCTAGCTGCAAAGGGTGGACCAACGTCATATTGAACCATATGGATTAGGAATGGGATGTCACTTAAGCTCATATGAGAGTCAAGGAAGGTGAGCAAATACTTTTGGCAATATAGTGTATATACGTGTGTGTGTGTGTGTGTGTGTGTGTGTGTGTGTGTGTGTGTGTGTGTGTGTGTGTGTGTGTGTGTGGTTTGTGTGTGTAGTATTTATTTTTAGAAAAAATGTAAATAAAATATAAACAGTTTGATTTGTAGGCTGATAAATCAAAGGAATTGTTTGTTGTTTCATCTGCATTGTTTATAGGTGAGTCCATTCTCTGAACAGACACGACACAAGCAAAAGCTGCATCTATTACGTCCACGGGAATTTCACAGTTGTGAAAACATTCCCACATTTCCATTCATCTTTGGTTTCATCTTATTGGGTCTTTTATGTCACAATTTTATCATACTGAATAATGTAATTTAATTCGAGTGCCTTGTGTAAACTTGTGTTTTATGGTTTATATGTAAAGCATATTGAATTCAAAATGAAATCATCTATGTCAATCAGAGGATTCATATAATTTATATGTGTATATTGTTCAGTAAAAGATAAATCATAATGTGGTGTCTATCTGCAATCTCTAGAGGACAGACAGTGTGTTCCTATGTAGGCAAAGATTCATTCAGTTGTTCCCATCAGAGGCTGTTCAGAGACATAATGGGTTGGGTCTTCTTCTCTTTCATCACTGATGCCGAGTTGCTCTAGAAAGCCATTATAGGAAAAGTGGGTGTGGCTTATATACAGGTGACTACAGCAGTTCATTACACCTTTATAGCATATTCATAAGCCATATACATATATTTACATATGCTTATGTAGATAGTCGGAGACGTAGAGCTTACTGAAGGATGGCATGTACACACAAACACACACACACACACACACACACACACACACACACACACACACACACACACACAAACACACACACATAGGCACAAAATACCCCGAAACTGGTTCTAACTCAACATTCGTTAACTGCGTCATTGTTGTCAGTGGGCCTTCAGCGTTATTAGACAGACCTAATTAGCTGCTAACGTCTAGATTACGGGTCTGGGTCATCGCTTGTGCATTTTCTTGAACCGGCGTGTCTCATCACCATGGACACCGCGTAACAAGTGTGTCCATGGCAGACTGGTCAGCTTTTAGTCAGCGTGTACGGTCCACTTCAGGACTCAAAAAGGCGGGACCTGCAGATGTTCTAATCCCAGTAGACGATCAAGGTGACTTACGCTCGATAACCACGGTTAACACCTTCAGCCCTCAGCAACGGTTGTCCTGACGACGGCAGCATAGGCGTCAAAATAACAGGATGCGCAGGTTTCAGAGTAGGTAGCAACATATCAGACATATTAAACGTTAATAATAATAAAGTTAGGTGTCCACATAAATGAGAGATTTGCCTGAGAGCACTTCAGTGAACAACGAATGGCATGCAATATCAAAAAGGGGACACTTACCCATCAGTGATATCCCTCAGTGATACCCCTCAGTGATACCCCTCAGTGATACCCCTCAGTGATACCCCTCAGTGATACCCCTCAGTGGTACCCCTCAGTGATACCCCTCAGTGATACCCCTCAGTGATACCCCTCAGTGATACCCCTCAGTGGTACCCCTCAGTGATACCCCTCAGTGGTACCCCTCAGTGATTGTTTTGGCCGCATGTCTTTCTGGAAGCTTCTTTGCATCCCTTCTTTTTGGTGCTTCCGTTCTGTTATCACTCTCCACAAAATAATATCGTCTATAATGCTGGGAAAATACCATTCACATTAATAGGTCAATAAAATGGTCATTATTTCAAGTACAGTTAAGTAAGGGGGAATTGTTAAAATACAAATGTTAGTTGGTGTCACGTTGAGGACCCCGGCCCCTCCCTTTTGGGCGTGTGTCAACGTAGTCCACGTGCTTTGTCTGCGTCAGTGTATATACGTGGGTAGGGTTTTGTTATGTGATTAATAAGTCTCACCTGTGAATCGTCTCGTGATCACGTGGGGCTACTGTGGTTTGTCTATTTAATGTGCGCTCGCGCAGTGTCCTGTGCTCGTCAATGTCTAAAGTCTACACGTTGCTGTGTGTATGTATCTCTGTTCTCCGTGCGCTATTGCGCAATCACCGTGAATGAGTAAAAGTGACGACTCTGTGAAGGATTGTGTGTCTCGTTCTTCGCCGCGACCCCACCGTCACAGATTGACGAGCCGCAAGAGACACAGAAATGCCAGGATACGCAACCCGGCCAAAGAAGGCACAGCGCCCCAGCAAGCGGCGTCACCGTACGTCTTCCTCCCCTCCACGCAGTCCAGCCACGCCGACTATGGAGCAGCTCCAACAGGACCCGGAGTGCTCCTATATGCTGTGCGCAGCTCGGGAGACCGCCATTCCCTGGCTGGCGGAGGAATACCGCCAGACGGCAGTAAAGGTGTGGCAGGAGCGACACCCCTCGTCTTCCCGGGAGCCCTCGCCCATACGGGTAGGCTTCGCCGAACTCTATGGAGAGGGGAGGACACCAGAGGAGGAGCCTGAGGAGAACCCCCCTCCGCGACACGAGGCTATGCCGACGGTCGAGGAGTTGGAGACCGACCCAGTGTGCGCCCTCCAGCTGTCCACAGCCCAGGGGCTAGTGGAGAGGGACCCCGAGCTGGCGGAGTTCTTCCGCCAGGGCGCGGTGAGGCTTTGGAGGGAGCGACACTCCCCTCCGTCCCGCGCTCCCTCGTCGCCGAAGGTGGACTCCGGGGTTTTCGGAGCGGTCGAGACCTCCCCGGAGAACGAGTTCGGGGCAGGGGACTCCACGGAGGAGGAGCAGGACGAAGAGGAAGATGAGGGCGAAGAACCCGCTCCCTCGGTGTGCGACGCCTCCACCGTAGACTACGGTGGAGAGGAGGAGGAGGCCTACCCTCCGTCTTTATGTGACGCATCCACCGTAGACTACGGTGGGGAGGGAGAGGACTACCCTCCTTCAGAGAGCGAGGCCGCTACCGAGGACTATGGTGAAGAGGAGGAGGAGGAGTCGGAGGACGACGACTACCTCCCTCCGCCCGTGGGTTCCGCTCCTACCGAGGAGGAGGAGCAAGAGGACTACCCTCCATTGGGGTGCTCCACGCCTACCGCCGACTACGGTGAGACGGAGGGGGACTCCTATACGGAGGAAGAGGAGGACAGTCCGCCTGCCTCGGTGAGGTCGGTTAGGACCGTGAAAGGGAGTGCGGAGCGTCGTCCACACTCCGATCGCTCCGGCGAGAGCGCGATGGACTACTCCCGGGGTGGCAGCCCGGAGCAGTCCATGGAGTGGAGCCGGGGGACGGAGGACATGGACATCGACGGGGAAACTCCAAACGGTCCGCACGGGGCGTCTGCCAGCCGCGCTGTACCAGGCGCGCAAGCCAGCCGCGCTGTACCAGGCGCACAAGCCAGCCGCGCTGTACCAGGCGCGCAAGCCAGCCGCGCTGCATCAGGCGCACAAGCCAGCCGCGCTGCATCAGGCGCGCAAGCCAGCCGCGCTGCATCAGGCGCACAAGCCCGCCGCGGAGCACCTGGCGCGAACGCCAGCCGCGCTGTACCAGGCGGAGGCCATGCAGCAAAGGCTGGAGCAGGACAAGTACCCGCAGCGCCTGCAGCACCCGATCTCTCTCCCCTAGTCGCTCTCCTCCTGGCGCGCAGCCTGGCGCCTGTCTCATGTGTGAGTGTGCCAGTGTTCGTATGTCTGCCCGTTTGTGTACCAAACCCCCTTTTCCCGTTTATTCCGATGTATGTCAGTGTGCCTGTGTGTGTATTCGTGTCTGTTCCGTTTAATGTGTCTTCCGTCTTTTCCCCCGTCTTCCCAGGGAGGGTGTTCTAGGCGGTCCGTGGCGGACGCTTCACCAAGGGCGGTCACCTCCCAGACGCAGGACTGAGCGCGTCGGATCCGCCCATCGTCGTGGGTTCGGGGCACTCGGTCCTGTTGGCACCCCGGGACGGGTAGTGCCCTTGGAGGGGGCGTCTGTCACGTTGAGGACCCCGGCCCCTCCCTTTTGGGCGTGTGTCAACGTAGTCCACGTGCTTTGTCTGCGTCAGTGTATATACGTGGGTAGGGTTTTGTTATGTGATTAATAAGTCTCACCTGTGAATCGTCTCGTGATCACGTGGGGCTACTGTGGTTTGTCTATTTAATGTGCGCTCGCGCAGTGTCCTGTGCTCGTCAATGTCTAAAGTCTACACGTTGCTGTGTGTATGTATCTCTGTTCTCCGTGCGCTATTGCGCAATCACCGTGAATGAGTAAAAGTGACGACTCTGTGAAGGATTGTGTGTCTCGTTCTTCGCCGCGACCCCACCGTCACAGATTGACGAGCCGCAAGAGACACAGAAATGCCAGGATACGCAACCCGGCCAAAGAAGGCACAGCGCCCCAGCAAGCGGCGTCACCGTACGTCTTCCTCCCCTCCACGCAGTCCAGCCACGCCGACTATGGAGCAGCTCCAACAGGACCCGGAGTGCTCCTATATGCTGTGCGCAGCTCGGGAGACCGCCATTCCCTGGCTGGCGGAGGAATACCGCCAGACGGCAGTAAAGGTGTGGCAGGAGCGACACCCCTCGTCTTCCCGGGAGCCCTCGCCCATACGGGTAGGCTTCGCCGAACTCTATGGAGAGGGGAGGACACCAGAGGAGGAGCCTGAGGAGAACCCCCCTCCGCGACACGAGGCTATGCCGACGGTCGAGGAGTTGGAGACCGACCCAGTGTGCGCCCTCCAGCTGTCCACAGCCCAGGGGCTAGTGGAGAGGGACCCCGAGCTGGCGGAGTTCTTCCGCCAGGGCGCGGTGAGGCTTTGGAGGGAGCGACACTCCCCTCCGTCCCGCGCTCCCTCGTCGCCGAAGGTGGACTCCGGGGTTTTCGGAGCGGTCGAGACCTCCCCGGAGAACGAGTTCGGGGCAGGGGACTCCACGGAGGAGGAGCAGGACGAAGAGGAAGATGAGGGCGAAGAACCCGCTCCCTCGGTGTGCGACGCCTCCACCGTAGACTACGGTGGAGAGGAGGAGGAGGCCTACCCTCCGTCTTTATGTGACGCATCCACCGTAGACTATGGTGGGGAGGGAGAGGACTACCCTCCTTCAGAGAGCGAGGCCGCTACCGAGGACTATGGTGAAGAGGAGGAGGAGGAGTCGGAGGACGACGACTACCTCCCTCCGCCCGTGGGTTCCGCTCCTACCGAGGAGGAGGAGCAAGAGGACTACCCTCCATTGGGGTGCTCCACGCCTACCGCCGACTACGGTGAGACGGAGGGGGACTCCTATACGGAGGAAGAGGAGGACAGTCCGCCTGCCTCGGTGAGGTCGGTTAGGACCGTGAAAGGGAGTGCGGAGCGTCGTCCACACTCCGATCGCT
Source organism: Brachyhypopomus gauderio (assembly GCF_052324685.1). NCBI lineage: Eukaryota > Metazoa > Chordata > Actinopteri > Gymnotiformes > Hypopomidae > Brachyhypopomus > Brachyhypopomus gauderio. The sequence goes on along the minus strand of NW_027506915.1, from coordinate 830,283 downwards.
CCGGCGAGAGCGCGATGGACTACTCCCGGGGTGGCAGCCCGGAGCAGTCCATGGAGTGGAGCCGGGGGACGGAGGACATGGACATCGACGGGGAAACTCCAAACGGTCCGCACGGGGCGTCTGCCAGCCGCGCTGTACCAGGCGCGCAAGCCAGCCGCGCTGTACCAGGCGCACAAGCCAGCCGCGCTGTACCAGGCGCGCAAGCCAGCCGCGCTGCATCAGGCGCACAAGCCAGCCGCGCTGCATCAGGCGCGCAAGCCAGCCGCGCTGCATCAGGCGCACAAGCCCGCCGCGGAGCACCTGGCGCGAACGCCAGCCGCGCTGTACCAGGCGGAGGCCATGCAGCAAAGGCTGGAGCAGGACAAGTACCCGCAGCGCCTGCAGCACCCGATCTCTCTCCCCTAGTCGCTCTCCTCCTGGCGCGCAGCCTGGCGCCTGTCTCATGTGTGAGTGTGCCAGTGTTCGTATGTCTGCCCGTTTGTGTACCAAACCCCCTTTTCCCGTTTATTCCGATGTATGTCAGTGTGCCTGTGTGTGTATTCGTGTCTGTTCCGTTTAATGTGTCTTCCGTCTTTTCCCCCGTCTTCCCAGGGAGGGTGTTCTAGGCGGTCCGTGGCGGACGCTTCACCAAGGGCGGTCACCTCCCAGACGCAGGACTGAGCGCGTCGGATCCGCCCATCGTCGTGGGTTCGGGGCACTCGGTCCTGTTGGCACCCCGGGACGGGTAGTGCCCTTGGAGGGGGCGTCTGTCACGTTGAGGACCCCGGCCCCTCCCTTTTGGGCGTGTGTCAACGTAGTCCACGTGCTTTGTCTGCGTCAGTGTATATACGTGGGTAGGGTTTTGTTATGTGATTAATAAGTCTCACCTGTGAATCGTCTCGTGATCACGTGGGGCTACTGTGGTTTGTCTATTTAATGTGCGCTCGCGCAGTGTCCTGTGCTCGTCAATGTCTAAAGTCTACACGTTGCTGTGTGTATGTATCTCTGTTCTCCGTGCGCTATTGCGCAATCACCGTGAATGAGTAAAAGTGACGACTCTGTGAAGGATTGTGTGTCTCGTTCTTCGCCGCGACCCCACCGTCACAGTTGGAAGTAACACCTTTATGAATTGCCACCTTGACATAGTTTTGATATTGTATATTTAGGTTTATATACTGTTCAAAGCACAACAGTCATCCTAACTTTTTTTAGATCTGTTCCATTTAACCAAGATAAATTTGCTAACCCTAATGATATGGCACCACCCCACACTCACACACCCCCACACCCACACACCCCCACACGTCTTGCTCTCCATTACCGATCTTTGAATATGATTGTTGCGTGTTTAATAAACGTTCCATCAGAGTGAGTGATAACTTTAACCTGACCTTCACTGCTCTGTTTCTTCAAGTTAATTCTTGTGTAATAAATAATGATTTGGCTTTGTTTTACAATATAATCCACTAATTTTACACACATATTTCTTCCACTGTAGAGAATGAACACATTATTCCTTCAGAGAAGAGTGCATTAGCACTCCCAGCTGCTGTTAGTGAGGAGTGAACTAGAATCTTCTAGTTCTAACAATCTGACAGCAAGCCTGTCAGAAGGAAGTGAACGCGATGGTGAGAATCGCTCTGAGAATGAAGGCAAAGACAGTGAGAGGGAGAGTACAGCAACAGGCATTAGGCTACCAGGGTAAAATAAGGTCTAAAACCAATATGTTTTATTCTGTGACCTATGTTCTTAATACTTTCAGATTCTAAAAAACGGCCAAGGGACGGAATGCAAAAAGAACAGGAACATTCTTCCTGTCCCTTAACGGAAAGGCAACGTCCTACGAACCACAGTGAAGCCTCCAATGAAAAATAAAAGAGGCGTGTTTAATAGAAGCTGCATAGAGGTCACGGCAGGGCAGCAAAACCTCTATGCTGTCCAGCAGAATGCAGAAACGCCACTAAATGTCAGAAAAGATGAAATAGAGCCGTTCGTCGACGTTATCTGCTATACGTCCATCTATGGGCTGCCAGGTCCCGCACGTACTGGATCCAAACCCCAAGTTGAAGGCTGAGTGTTTAGAGGATGCCATGGCGATGCACCACTGGGAGCCTATCAAACGCAACCTCCAATTTACAGAAGACAACATGTGGCAAACTCCCTCAGGAGATCCTGGCAACATTGTTTTATGTCTTGCAAACATAATCCCGCAAGCTGTTCTTTGACAACTGGTTCTGCAGTGCAGCTCTCCAAACTCCGCTGTGTTGTTGCTCGTCGCGGCAGGATCGTCCGGCCCGGTGTGGACTCTTTGAGGGCGGAGCCATGCAAATGACAGGCCGGGGCATCTATGGAGAGAGGTAACGCAGGCGTGATCCGGCTCGGGGGCCGTCAAATGGAACGAACACTTGGCTGTCACACTCCTCACCATCTTTGCATCAGCCAACACGACAGTCTGTGCAAAGGTGGGAAAAAAACAGAAGGAAGCAATGGAGGTTACATGGCCAAGCACTTCTCAGACTCCCAACAAAGGCCTGGGAGGAGTGGGCCGTCTAGACGCGCTGATTGCTCTTTGCGGGACAAAAGCGAGGTCAAGGACGTTGGATCACAAGACTCGGCTTCACGTCAAGGATTCCACTCTAGTTGCAGCATGGTCCTCATACCGCAGACAGTACAGGGGCAGCAGCATCCCAGAGAAAGATACGCAGATGTACCATGCATGAGAAGATGGGGAGACCATCACAGAATGTTGAGGGAGACCCGGCTG